>NW_022261979.1:12131582-12249082 GCF_002021735.2 Oncorhynchus kisutch
CATAGTACTGGTGGATTCATAATGTTACCAATTAAAGGGGAGAGACATAGTACTGGTGGATTCATAATGTTACCAATTAAAGGGGAGAGAGACATAGTACTGGTGGATTCATAATGTTACCAATTAAAGGGGAGAGAGACATAGTACTGGTGGATTCATAATGTTACCAATTAAAGGAGAGAGAGAGACATAGTACTGGTGGATTCATAATGTTACCAATTAAAGGGGAGAGAGACATAGTACTGGTGGATTCATAATGTTACCAATTAAAGGGGAGAGAGACATAGTACTGGTGGATTCATAATGTTACCAATTAAAGGGGAGAGAGAGACATAGTACTGGTGGATTCATAATGTTACCAATTAAAGGGGGGAGAGAGAGACATAGTACTGGTGGATTCATAATGTTACCAATTAAAGGGGAGAGAGAGACATAGTACTGGTGGATTCATAATGTTGCCAATTAAAGGGGAGAGAGAGACATAGTACTGGTGGATTCATAATGTTACCAATTAAAGGGGAGAGAGACATAGTACTGGTGGATTCATAATGTTACCAATTAAAGGGGAGGGAGACATAGTACTGGTGGATTCATAATGTTACCAATTAAAGGAGAGAGAGACATAGTACTGGAGGATTCATAATGTTACCAATTAAAGGGGAGAGAGACATAGTACTGGTGGATTCATAATGTTACCAATTAAAGGGGACAGAGAGACATAGTACTGGTGGATTCATAATGTTACCAATTAAAGGGGAGAGAGACAGAGTACTGGTAGATTCATAATGTTACCAATTAAAGGAGAGCGAGACATAGTACTGGTGGATTCATAATGTTACCAATTAAAGGGGATGGTTTTACTGTAGTTATTGGGTTGTTTATTTGTTTCAGGCCAGAAACCAAATCTATTTATGCAACAAAAAGAAACCTTTATAGCAACGCAGGTGGAACCTGTGGTGTCTGTTGAAGTCATCAGGTACATTAAGGAAATAAAAAATAACATTAAAAAGCCACGGCACTTCCTGTGCACTTCCTGTGTACTTCCTGAGAAATGGGAAATAAATAAAGAATGATCTTTATCACCATTTCCCCCTACAGATATGGTACAGCAGCCAGGGACTCAAAGCCAGAGTTGTTCCTGAGAAGGCTCAAATTCAATGTTAAATTAAATGTTATTGTACCCTGCATCTGAAAAGTTAGTTGGATGTGTTTGTGTAAACTCCTCATTAACTATGCTCTTGTCACGCCCTGACCATAGAGAGCCTGTTATTCTCTATGTTGGTCAGGTCGGGGTGTGACATGGGTGGGTCATCTAGGTAATTATATATCTATTTTGGCCTGGTATGATTCCGCAATCAGAGGCAGCTGTTTATCGTTGTCTCTGATTGGTGTTCATATTTAGGCAGCCATTTCCCCTTTGTGCTTTGTGGGATCTTGTCTAGGTATTGTTGCCAGTGAGCACTACTCCCTGAGCGGCACGGTTCGTTTGTTCTCTTTATTTGTTTTTGTTATGAGTTTTCTCCTTTATGACGACCTCTATAGCTCTATAGTAATATCTCCTGTTGTTCCTAAGCTGACCAAACAGGAAAGACCAGAAAGACCTCACCTGCACCATCATAGTCTCCTTGTACTGTTTCTTCTGGGTGACCTTGATGGGCGGCAGCTTGGTGACGGCTGACACCAGGAAGTTCATCAGGATGTCTTCACAGTTCGACAGCTGGTCCACCAGGCCCCTCAGACTAGCCGGCAGGTAACTGGTATACAGGTAGTGGTAATATCTACAGGTAAAGACAGGTAGTGGTAATATCTACAGGTAGTAGTAATATCTACAGGTAGTGGTAATATCTACAGGTAGTGGTAATATCTACAGGTAGTGGTAATATCTACAGGTAGTGGTAATATCTACAGGTAGTGGTAATATCTACAGGTAGTGGTAATATCTACAGGTAGTGGTAATATCTACAGGTAGTGGTAATATCTACAGGTAGTGGTAATATCTACAGGTAGTAGTGGTAATATCTACAGGTAGTAGTAGTAATATCTACAGGTAGTAGTAGTAATATCTACAGGTAGTAGTAGTAATATCTACAGGTAGTAGTAGTAATATCTACAGGTAGTAGTAGTAATATCTACAGGTAGTAATATCTACAGGTAGTAATATCTACAGGTAGTAGTAGTAATATCTACAGGTAGTAGTAGTAATATCTACAGGTAGTAATATCTACAGGTAGTAATATCTACAGGTAGTAATATCTACAGGTAGTAGTAGTAATATCTACAGGTAGTAGTAGTAATATCTACAGGTAGTAGTAGTAATATCTACAGGTAGTAGTAGTAATATCTACAGGTAGTAGTAGTAATATCTACAGGTAGTAGTAGTAATATCTACAGGTAGTAGTAGTAATATCTACAGGTAGTAGTAGTAATATCTACAGGTAGTAGTAGTAATATCTACAGGTAGTAGTAGTAATATCTACAGGTAGTAGTAGTAATATCTACAGGTAGTAGTAGTAATATCTACAGGTAAAGACAGGTAGTGGTAATATCTACAGGTAGTAGTAGTAATATTTACAGGTAAAGACAGTGGTAATATCTCCAGGTAGTGGTAATATCTCCAGGTAAAGACAGGTAGTGGTAGTGTCTAGAGGACAGGTAACATTAGTTGGGAGTCAGAGTTCATTCAGCTCCCCTATAGCTGTTTTGATATGAAACAGTGAAAGCTGAGGGCTCAACGGTATCCCGATCCTACTCCTGGAGAGCGAACTACCCTCCTGCCCCGGTTTGTTTCAGCCCGAATCTAACAAACCGGATTCTTCTCACCTGTGGTATATAGCAGCTCCTGTCAGGACCATAGAGTAGTCGTTGGTCCACTTGGAGGTGTAACCCCACCTCTCCTTGTTGCTGTCCCAGAAATGACTCCTGGCCGGGTATCCCACAATCCTCTCTGGGAAACTCTGCCACACCGTGAAAGCAAAGTCCACCTGCAAAAACGGGAGAGAGAGTGGTTTAACATTGAGCACCTAAAGCTCGTAATACAACTACAGTATATGATTGCAATCCTTCCATTCAGCTTCAGCTCATCTGCTGTGACAGTGCATCCGGCATATATAGATGAAGTTGACCGTTTTTGTCATTTATATAAAATGGTGAACACCTGCATTGTGTCTCACCCACCACCCGCCAACCCCTCCTTTTCCGCTACTGATACTCTCTGTTCATCATATATGCATAGTCACTTTAACGATATCTACATGTACATACTACCTCAATCAGCCTGACTAACTGGTGTGTCTGTATATAGCCTCGCTACTGTATATAGCCTGTCTTCTTACTGTTGTTTAATTTCTTTACCTACCTATTGTTCACCTAATACCTTTTTGCACTATTGGTTAGAGCCTGTAAGTAAGCATTTCACTGTAAGGTCTACACCTGTTGTATTCAGCATTTCACTGTGAGGTCTACTACACCTGTTGTATTCAGCATTTCACTGTGAGGTCTACTACACCTGTTGTATTCAGCATTTCACAGTAAGGTCTACTACACCTGTTGTATTCAGCATTTCACTGTAAGGTCTACTACACCTGTATTCAGCGCGCGTGACAAATAAACTTTGATTTGAGAACTGGGCCTAAAATAGAACCCTGTGGTACCCCCTTTAGTTTACACATGGTAACACACTCCTGGCAGTAACTCACCTCAGTAGTAGAGAGAACTGGGCCTAAAATAGAACCCTGTGGTACCCCCTTTAGTTTACATATGGTAACAAACTCCTGGCAGTAACTCACCTCAGTAGTAGAGAGAACTGTATCCTCGTCCAGACTCAGAACGGCGTCTGTTGGTATTGTGTCATAGGGCAGGAAACGACTGCTCATCACCTGAAGACACAGCAATAAACAGTAGGACTCTTCACTGCAACAACAATCAATACAAGTACCTAGATATCTGAGAACAATCAGTAAGGGTCACTAGATATCTGAGAACAATCAATACAAGTCCCTAGATATCTGAGAACAATCAATAAGGGTCACTAGATATCTGAGAACAATCAATAAGGGTCACTAGATATCTGAGAACAATCAATACAAGTCCCTAGATATCTGAGAACAATCAATAAGGGTCACTAGATATCTGAGAACAATCAATAAGGGTCACTAGATATCTGAGAACAATCAATAAGGGTCACTAGATATCTGAGAACAATCAATAAGGGTCACTAGATATCTGAGAACAATCAATAAGGGTCACTAGATATCTGAGCACAATCAATACAAGTCACTAGATATCTTGGAACAATCAATACAAGTCACTAGATATCTGAGCACAATCAATACAAGTCCCTAGATATCTCAGAACAATCAATACAAGTCATTAGAATGTGCATACTTGGGCTACATTTCAACTTCTCTCTGTATCCATCAGCACATTGATGTATGTGAAGCTATAGGAGAAGAGGACTCACCTTGCTCTCTCCATCTATGACCAGGACAGGTACTGAGGACTTACCTTATTCTCTCCATCTATGACCAGGACAGGTACTGAGGACTCACCTTATTCTCTCCATCTATGACCAGGACAGGTACTGAGGACTCACCTTGCTCTACTCCTATATGACCAGGACAGGTACTGAGGACTCACCTTACTCTCCCCATCTATGACCAGGACAGGTACTGAGGACTCACCTTGCTCTCCTCCTATATGACCAGGACAGGTACTGAGGACTCACCTTGCTCTCCCCATCTATGACCAGGACAGGTACTGAGGACTCACCTTATTCTCTCCATCTATGACCAGGACAGGTACTGAGGACTCACCTTGCTCTCTCCATCTATGACTAGGACAGGTACTGAGGACTCACCTTGCTCTCTCCATCTATGACCAGGACAGGTACGGCGGTGGCAGGCCAGCGGTGTTTGGCCGGGAGGGGCTTGTCACAGTTCCATAGGATGATCACCTGGAAAAATATTACATACATGAAATGACGTTTTCATTAGGATGGATTATATCACAACCAAAACCTACTACATTTAATCCTAGTCAAATTTCCCTGTTTTAGGTCAGTTAGGATCACCAATTTATAAAAAAAAAAATGTGACATGTCAGAATAATAGTGGAGAGAATGATTTATTTCAGCTTTTATTTCTTTCATCACATTCCCAGTGGGTCAGAAGTTTACATACACTCAATTAGTATTTGGCAGTATTGCCTTTAAATTGTTTAACTTGGGTCAAACATTTCGGGTAGCCTTCCACAAGCTTCCCACAATAAGTTGGGTGAATTTTGGCCCATTCCTCCTGACAGAGATGGTGTAACTGAGTCAGGTTTGTAGGCCTCCTTGCTCGCACATGCTTTTTCAGATCTGCCCACAATGTTCTTTATAGGATTGAGGTCAGGGCTTTGTGATGGCCACTCCAATACATTGACTTTGTTTTCCCGTAAGCCATTTTGCCACAACTTTGGAAGTATGCTTGGGGTCATTGTCCATTTGGAAGACCCATTTGCGACCAAGCTTTAACTTCCTGACTGATGTCTTGAGGTGTTGCTTCAATATATGCACATCATTTTCCTCCCTCATGAAGCCATCTATTTTGTGAAGTGCACCAGTCCCTCTTGCAGCAAAGCACCCCCACAACATGATGCTGCCACCCCCGTGCTTCACGGTTGGGATGGTGTTCTTCAGCTTGTAAGCTTCCCCCTTTTTCCTCCAAATATAACAATGGTCATTATGGCCAAACAGTTCTATTTTTGTTTCATCACACCAGAGGACATTTCTCTAAAAAGTATGACCTTTGTCCCCATGTGCAGTTGCAAACCGTAGTCTGGCTTTTTTATGGCGGTTTTGGAGCAGTGGCTTCTTCCTTGTTGAGCGGCCTTTCAGGTTATGTCGATATAGGACTTGTTTTACTGTGGATATAGATCCTTTTGTACCTGTTTCTTCCAGCATCTTCACAAGGTCCTTTGCTGTTGTTCTGGGATTGATTTGCACTTTTTGCACCAAAGTACATTAATCTCTAGGAGACAGAACGAGTCTCCTTCCTGAGTGGTATGACGGCTGCATGGTCCCATGGTGTTTATACTTGCGTACTGTTGTTTGTACAGATGAACGTGGTACCTTCAGGCATTTGGAAATTGCTCCCAAGGATGAACCAGACTTGTGGAGGTCTACAATTTTTGTTCTGAGGTCTTGGCTGATTTATTTTGATTTTCCCATGATGTCAAGCAAAGAGGCACTGAGTTTGAAGGTAGGCCTTGAAATACATCCACAGGTACACCTCCAATTGACTCAGATGATGTCAATTAGCCTATCAGAAGCTTCTAAAGCCATGACATCATTATCTTAAGTTTTCCAAGCTGTTTAAAAGGCACAGTCAACTTAGTGTATGTAAACTTCTGACCCTCTGGAATTGTGACACATGTGAATTATAAGTGAAATAATATGTCTGTAAACAATTGTTGGGAAAATTGCTTGTGTCATGCACGAAGTAGATGTCCTAACCGACTAGCCAAAACTATAGTTTGTTTAACAAGAAATGTATGGAGTGGTTGAACAATGAGTTTTAATGACTCCAACCTAAGTGTCTGTAAACTAGTTTTAATGACTCCAACCTAAGTGTCTGTAAACTAGTTTTAATGACTCCAACCTAAGTGTCTGTAAACTAGTTTTAATGACTCCGACCTAAGTGTCTGTAAACTAGTTTTAATGACTCCGACCTAAGTGTCTGTAAACTAGTTTTAATGACTCCATCCTAAGTGTATGTAAACTAGTTTTAATGACTCCATCCTAAGTGTATGTAAACTAGTTTTAATGACTCCGACCTAAGTGTATGTAAACTAGTTTTAATGACTCCGACCTAAGTGTATGTAAACTAGTTTTAATGACTCCGACCTAAGTGTATGTAAACTAGTTTTAATGACTCCAACCTAAGTGTCTGTAAACTAGTTTTAATGACTCCGACCTAAGTGTCTGTAAACTAGTTTTAATGACTCCGACCTAAGTGTATGTAAACTAGTTTTAATGACTCCGACCTAAGTGGATGTAAACTAGTTTTAATGACTCCGACCTAAGTGGATGTAAACTAGTTTTAATGACTCCAACCTAAGTGTCTGTAAACTAGTTTTAATGACTCCAACCTAAGTGTCTATAAACTAGTTTTAATGACTCCAACCTAAGTGTCTGTAAACTAGTTTTAATGACTCCATCCTAAGTGTCTGTAAACTCGTTTTAATGACTCCAACCTAAGTGTCTGTAAACTTCCGACTTCAGCTGTATATGAATTATGATAACCTGATATAAAAGCACACATTCATGTTACATTGATAGAGATGCAGGTTTTCCTACTTACAGAGCATGTAGAGGTCTGTAGTTTTTTATCATAGGTGCTTTATAAGTAGGAAACACTGCCCGATTTTGCAGGTTATCACATACTTGTTCTCCCCACTGTATATGGGTGACAACATGACATGTGCAACACAGACATATAATTATACATCTAAACTCAAAATAACAAGGTTCCAGTTACAGAAGGAGTTATATTCCTGGGTTCATTCTATCAATGCCAAACACGTACAGCGTGGCGCTAGCTGTTACCTAGACAAAAGTACTGAGACTTGGCCGACCTGCCACCAGAAGAGCCAAAAATCTACTTTCAACAAGGTCAGGTTGCTGAAGGATTTCTGGGTTCATTCTTATGACTCATGATGAGCACATATGGGCATGTGGTGCTGGGAGTGACCTGGGCACAGTGTTGAGGTGTGAGTTAGTTAGTCTACCTGGACACAGTGTTGAGATGTGAGTTAGTTAGTCTACCTGGACACAGTGTTGAGATGTGAGTTAGTTAGTCTACCTGGACACAGTGTTGAGATGTGAGTTAGTTAGTCTACCTGGACACAGTGTTGAGATGTGAGTTAGTTAGTCTACCTGGACACAGTGTTGAGATGTGAGTTAGTTAGTCTACCTGGACACAGTGTTGAGATGTGAGTTAGTTAGTCTACCTGGACACAGTGTTGAGATGTGAGTTAGTTAGTCTACCTGGACACAGTGTTGAGATGTGAGTTAGTTAGTCTACCTGGACACAGTGTTGAGATGTGAGTTAGTTAGTCTACCTGGACACAGTGTTGAGATGTGAGTTAGTTAGTCTACCTGGACACAGTGTTGAGATGTGAGTTAGTTAGTCTACCTGGACACAGTGTTGAGATGTGAGTTAGTTAGTCTACCTGGACACAGTGTTGAGATGTGAGTTAGTTAGTCTACCTGGGCACAGTGTTGAGATGTGAGTTAGTTAGTCTACCTGGGCACAGTGTTGAGGTGTTAGTTAGTTAGTCTACCTGGACACAGTGTTGAGATGTGAGTTAGTTAGTCTACCTGGACACAGTGTTGAGATGTGAGTTAGTTAATCTACCTGGACACAGTGTTGAGATGTGAGTTAGTTAATCTACCTGGACACAGTGTTGAGATGTGAGTTAGTTAATCTACCTGGACACAGTGTTGAGATGTGAGTTAGTTAATCTACCTGGACACAGTGTTGAGATGTGAGTTAGTTAATCTACCTGGACACAGTGTTGAGATGTGAGTTAGTTAGTCTACCTGGACACAGTGTTGAGATGTGAGTTAGTTAGTCTACCTGGACACAGTGTTGAGATGTGAGTTAGTTAGTCTACCTGGACACAGTGTTGAGATGTGAGTTAGTTAGTCTACCTGGACACAGTGTTGAGATGTGAGTTAGTTAGTCTACCTGGACACAGTGTTGAGATGTGAGTTAGTTAGTCTACCTGGACACAGTGTTGAGATGTGAGTTAGTTAGTCTACCTGGACACAGTGTTGAGATGTGAGTTAGTTAGTCTACCTGGGCACAGTGTTGAGATGTGAGTTAGTTAGTCTACCTGGACACAGTGTTGAGATGTGAGTTAGTTAGTCTACCTGGACACAGTGTTGAGATGTGAGTTAGTTAGTCTACCTGGACACAGTGTTGAGATGTGAGTTAGTTAGTCTACCTGGACACAGTGTTGAGATGTGAGTTAGTTAATCTACCTGGACACAGTGTTGAGATGTGAGTTAGTTAATCTACCTGGACACAGTGTTGAGATGTGAGTTAGTTAATCTACCTGGACACAGTGTTGAGATGTGAGTTAGTCTACCTGGACACAGTGTTGATATGTGAGTTAGTCTACCTGGACACAGTGTTGAGATGTGAGTTAGTCTACCTGGACACAGTGTTGAGATGTGAGTTAATCTACCTGGACACAGTGCTGGGACTTGGCGACA
Source organism: Oncorhynchus kisutch (assembly GCF_002021735.2). Classification (NCBI taxonomy): domain Eukaryota; kingdom Metazoa; phylum Chordata; class Actinopteri; order Salmoniformes; family Salmonidae; genus Oncorhynchus; species Oncorhynchus kisutch. Next base: position 12,140,842 of record NW_022261979.1, read on the forward strand.
GCCACCAGTAGCTTGAGGATGGGCTGAGACTGGGAGACCAGGGGAGTCACAGCATGGATGATCGCCGTGAACTTGGGACGAGGCTTGATACCTGAAACGCAGCCAAATAGCGACAATATTCACCACATCAGAGCTACTTCCAGTCGTCCGTGCATACATTTACGAGTGTGCATGATCCCTGCAGGAATTGAACCTTCACAACCCTGGCATGGCTAACGCTCTTACCCACTGAGCTACACAGGACGAATGTCAAAGTCAACAATGTTCTCCAGATTATTTACATATTAACACCAAAGATGCTGGAAATGTGTCCCTCCTTGCATCTCATCATGATGCATTGTTTCAGGCACAGTCTAGTGTAACAGTATAACTTTAGACCGTCCCCTCGCCCATACCCAGGCGTGAACCAGGGACTCTCTACACACATCAACAACAGTCACCCTCGCCCATACCCGGGCGCGAACCAGGGACCCTCTGCACACATCAACAACAGTCACCCTCGCCCATACCCGGGCGCAAACCAGGGACTCTCTGCACACATCAACAACAGTCACCCTCGCCCATACCCGGGCGCGAACCAGGGACCCTCTGCACACATCCACAACAGTCACCCTCGAAGCATCGTTACCCATCGCTCCACAAAAGCTGCGCCCCTTGCAGAGCAAAGGGGAACTACTACTTCAAGGTCTCAGAGCAAAGGGGAACTACTACTTCAAGGTCTCAGAGCAATGGGGGAACCACTACTTCAAGGTCTCAGAGCAAGTGACGTCACCGATTGAAACGCTATTTATCGCGCACCACCGCTAACTAAGCTAGCCGTTTCACATCCGTTACACCAGCACCACCGCTAACTAAGCTAGCCGTTTCACATCCGTTACACCAGCACCACCGCTAACTAAGCTAGCCGTTTCACATCCGTTACACCAGCACCACCGCTAACTAAGCTAGCCGTTTCACATCCGTTACACCAGCACCACCGCTAACTAAGCTAGCCGTTTCACATCCGTTACACCAGCACCACCGCTAACTAAGCTAGCCGTTTCACATCCGTTACATCAGCACCACCGCTAACTAAGCTAGCCGTTTCACATCCGTTACACCAGCACCACCGCTAACTAAGCTAGCCGTTTCACATCCGTTACACCAGCACCACCGCTAACTAAGCTAGCCGTTTCACATCCGTTACACCAGCACCACCGCTAACTAAGCTAGCCATTTCACAACCGTTACACTAGTACCACCGCTAACTAAGCTAGCCGTTTCACATCCGTTACACCAGCACCACCGCTAACTAAGCTAGCCGTTTCACATCCAGCACCACCGCTAACTAAGCTAGCCGTTTCACATCCGTTACACTGAGCAGGGACTTCGGTTGAAAATTAGCCGGCTGGCTAAAACAGGCACTTTTACTGAAACGTTGATTAATGTGCACCGTCCCTGTAAAAAAATATAAGTTGAACTCCATACAGTAGCTAGCTGCCAGTCAGAATATTAAACACTAGGATCGTTCCTCATTCTCCCAATCCAGAATCCCACTACTTCCATACTGCCCCCCCACCCGGTGACCAGAAAAACAACTCCAACCAAAGGAGAGACGAGCGGAGTTGTGCAACTCCGCTCGTCTCTCCGATGGGTTGAAAGTCATCAGGGACTGAGAGAGAAAAGAGTAGCTGTTTCTATACACACATAAATAAGGCTGTGTGACAGCGGGCGCTCGATGAGCTCCAGTCGTAGTTTCATCTGGCGCCAAATTTTATTTGGGGGGGGGGGGACGGTATCAACGATTGCGTCAGTCACCGGGTTAACATAACGACCTCCCAAGATGAAGGTTAGAGTTTTGTTTCACGAATTACCCTGGACACCAAATCATCCACTTTGAAGGACCTCATCCAGCCATCTGAATTACCCTCGGACACCAAATCATCCACTTTGAAGGACCTCATCCAGCCGTCTGAATTACCCTCGGACACCAAATCATCCACTTTGAAGGACCTCATCCAGCCATCTGAATTACCCTCGGACACCAAATCATCCACTGTGAAGGACCTCATCCAGCCATCTGAATTACCCTGGACACCAAATCATCCACTTTGAAGGACCTCATCCAGCCATCTGAATTACCCTCGGACACCAAATCATCCACTTTTGAGAGACCTTTGGAGATTATTCCACAAGTGTATGGTAGTAGGCTGATATGTGACTTCCCACTGTATACAACGAACACATAATATTGCTAACGGATGTGATATGCATCTGTATAAGGGAGCACATGAATGTAGAACAGTGTCATCAACAATCAGTGTAATTGACTATGTTGTTTACTCCGTGTAACTCTGTGTGGTTGTTTACTCCGTGTGTAACTCTGTGTTGTTTACTCCATGTGTAACTCTGTGTTGTTGTTTACTCCGTGTGTAACTCTGTGTTGTTGTTTACTCCGTGTGTAACTCTGTGTTGTTGTTTACTCCGTGTGTAACTCTGTTTACTCCGTGTGTAACTCTGTTTACTCCGTGTGTAACTCTGTTGTTTACTCCGTGTGTAACTCTGTGTGGTTGTTTACTCCGTGTGTAACTCTGTGTGGTTGTTTTTGTCGCACTGCTTTGCTTTATCTTGGCCAGGTGGCAGTTGTAAATGAGAACTTGTTCTCAACTGGCCTACCTGGTTAAATAAATTAAATTAAATAAATAAATACAAAATAAAATAAAATACAGATGAATCTACATTTCTCTACCCCGTTTTACCAATGTCATTTATAGAAATGGTAAAAGGACTGTGCCTAAAATAGAACCTTGTGGTACACTCTTTTGTAATGTCCTGGAAACCAGATTTACAACCATCCGTGTTAACGTTCTGGGTTCTCTTTAACAGATGGTTACAAGACTCACCGACATGTATCTTGGCGTAGTGGAAGATCTGAGCAATACAAGTGGGAGCATGTAGATGCTCGTGGTACAACACCACAAGTTCTGTTACAGTAGGACTCACCTGGCTTTGGCGAACGGGGAAGTCTACCAGATAGGAGGTTTAAATGGTGAACTGAACAGGGCCTAAAATAGAACCTTGCGGTACCCCTGTCGTAATGCCCGGAGAACCAAATTCATGACCATCCACATGGATGAACTTTGATGCGCATTGAGATCTATCTGAAGATAGTTGCAGGACTCACCTAGCTTAGCATAGTGGAAAGGGAAGTCTCCCAGGTATGAGGAGTACTGAGGCAGGGAGTAGAGACCTCCGGGAAGACTGTTCCACATCAGGTTACTACGGGCTGCTTGCTGGAGCACCCGGTCATGGATGATCTGGTGCAGGGAGAGAAACAGAGTCAAATCAACAACAGTAATAATGAGACAATTCACTGGTCGAGGATTACCTGAACCCTCAAGAGGCACCCAAGCAGAGCTACGTCCAAGAAGGTTTCTGAGTAGCTCTCTGACAAACACCTGTTACTACTACTAGTAGTAGTAGTACTAGAAGTGGTAGTAGTAGTAGTGGTAATAGTAGTAGTAGCAGTAGTAGTAATAGTATCAGTAGTAGCAGTAGTAGTAGTAGTAGTAGTAGTAGTAGTAGTAGTAGTAGTAGCAGCAGCAGTATACGGTCCTCTTACCTCTAGTGTTGTGAGTACTATCCTCTCTACAGAAGAGAAGTAGGCCTCCCACAGGAACTGGGTCTGCTGTCTGAGAGACAAGATGTTGTCCTGGTGAATGGAACGCACCGTAGACGGAATCTGGAACAACAGAACTACAGTCAGAACGAATACAGTGACATGATCTGTCAATCAAACAGTCAGAGACACCGGACATGTTAAACAGACCATTCAGTCAAATAGACCATTCAGTTAAATAGACCATTCAGTCAAATAGACCATTCAGTTAAATAGACCATTCAGTTAAATAGACCATTCAGTCAAATGGACCATTCAGTCAAATAGACCATTCAGTTAAATGGACCATTCAGTTAAATAGACCATTCAGTTAAATAGACCATTCAGTTAAATAGACCATTCAGTTAAATAGACCATTCAGTTCAATAGACCATTCAGTTAAATAGACCATTCAGTTCAATAGACCATTCAGTCAAATGGACCATTCAGTTAAATAGACCATTCAGTTAAATAGACCATTCAGTTAAATAGACCATTCAGTTCAATAGACCATTCAGTCAAATGGACCATTCAGTTAAATAGACCATTCAGTTAAATAGACCATTCAGTTAAATAGACCATTCTAACATACTGGTGGAACTGATCACAAATATATAAAAACATTTTTTTAAAGAATGTGTTGTCTCTCAGCCGACTTAGCGTTACCTGGTGAACACAGGGTTAAAAATATCTACGTCACCTGAAGTAGCAGTCGTTCGTCCCCGATCACAGCTGCTGTGTTCCAGTGGATGATCTCCGAGAAGGGCATCTCCCAGCCGTTACTGAGTATCACAGGTACACAGGCAGCCTGCAGGCCGACACAAAGGTAACACAGCAATGACGATACAGTGACTGGGACTGGAGGAGTTACTATCCTTGGTAACATGTCACTGTTATGACAGAGCCACATACTACCGATGGCTACGGTGGGTCTAATAGTGTATTATGGTGCTTGTGTCAACACTATTCTCTAACACAATGAGGACAGGATATCACTAGTATTGTGTCTGGTTCTATGAGGACAGGACACCACTAGTATTGTGTCAACACTATTCTTTAACACAATGAGGACAGGATATCACTAGTATTAAGTCCGGTTCCATGAGGACAGGACACCACTAGTATTGTGTCTGGTTCTATGAGGACAGGACACCACTAGTATTGTGTCTAGTTCCATGAGGACAGGACAGGACACCACTAGTATTGTGTCTGGTTCCATGGGGACAGGACAGGACACCACTAGTATTGTGTCTGGTTCCATGAGGACAGGACACCACTAGTATTGTGTCTGGTTCCATGGGGACAGGACACCACTAGTATTGTGTCTGGTTCCATGAGGACAGGACACCACTAGTATTGTGTCTGGTTCCATGAGGACAGGACACCACTAGTATTGTGTCTGGTTCCATGGGGACAGGACACCACTAGTATTGTGTCTGGTTCCATGAGGACAGGACACCACTAGTATTGTGTCTGGTTCCATGAGGACAGGACACCACTAGTATTGTGTCTGGTTCCATGAGGACAGGACAGGACACCACTAGTATTGTGTCTGGTTCCATGAGGACAGAACAGGACACCACTAGTATTGTGTCTGGTTCCATGAGGACAGGACACCACTAGTATTGTGTCTGGTTCCATGAGGACAGGACATCACTAGTATTGTGTCTGGTTCCATGAGGACAGGACACCACTAGTATTGTGTCTGGTTCCATGAGGACAGGACAGGACACCACTAGTATTGTGTCTGGTTCCATGAGGACAGGACAGGACACCACTAGTATTGTGTCTGGTTCCATGAGGACAGGACACCACTAGTATTGTGTCTGGTTCCATGAGGACAGGACACCACTAGTATTGTGTCTGGTTCCATGAGGACAGGACACCACTAGTATTGTGTCTGGTTCCATGGGGACAGGACACCACTAGTATTGTGTCTGGTTCCATGAGGACAGGACACCACTAGTATTGTGTCTGGTTCCATGAGGACAGGACACCACTAGTATTGTGTCTGGTTCCATGAGGACAGGACAGGACACCACTAGTATTGTGTCTGGTTCCATGAGGACAGGACAGGACACCACTAGTATTGTGTCTGGTTCCATGAGGACAGGACACCACTAGTATTGTGTCTGGTTCCATGAGGACAGGACATCACTAGTATTGTGTCTGGTTCCATGAGGACAGGACAGGACACCACTAGTATTGTGTCTGGTTCCATGAGGACAGGACAGGACACCACTAGTATTGTGTCTGGTTCCATGAGGACAGGACACCACTAGTATTGTGTCTGGTTCCATGAGGACAGGACACCACTAGTATTGTGTCTGGTTCCATGAGGACAGGACAGGACACCACTAGTATTGTGTCTGGTTCCATGAGGACAGGACACCACTAGTATTGTGTCTGGTTCCATGAGGACAGGACACCACTAGTATTGTGTCTGGTTCCATGAGGACAGGACATCACTAGTATTGTGTCTAGTTCCATGAGGACAGGACAGGACACCACTAGTATTGTGTCTAGTTCCATGAGGACAGGACACCACTAGTATTGTCTGGTTCCATGAGGACAGGACACCACTAGTATTGTGTCTGGTTCCATGAGGACAGGACACCACTAGTATTGTGTCTGGTTCCATGAGGACAGGACAGGACACCACTAGTATTGTGTCTGGTTCCATGAGGACAGGACACCACTAGTATTGTGTCTGGTTCCATGAGGACAGGACAGGACACCACTAGTATTGTGTCTGGTTCCATGAGGACAGGACAGCACTAGTATTGTGTCTGGTTCCATGAGGACAGGACAGGACAGCACTAGTATTGTGTCTGGTTCCATGAGGACAGGACAGCACTAGTATTGTGTCTGGTTCCATGAGGACAGGACACCACTAGTATTGTGTCTGGTTCCATGAGGACAGGACACCACTAGTATTGTGTCTGGTTCCATGAGGACAGGACACCACTAGTATTGTGTCTGGTTCCATGAGGACAGGACAGCACTAGTATTGTGTCTGGTTCCATGAGGACAGGACAGCACTAGTATTGTGTCTAGTTGCATGAGGACAAGTGGAAGTCAAAGCAGCGTGTCCCTGTCCCTGATGTCAGTACTAATGACACTAATGTAGTCCCTGCCTGCCTGCCGAACCATCTAATAATGCTAATGACACTAATGCAGTCCCTGCCTTCCTGCCGAACCATCTAATAATGCAAATTATTGTCAGCAGAACAACAAAGAAATCATCCCGGTCATGTGATCAGTGGTTTGGGGCTTTAAAACACGCCGCGCCATCTGGCCGTCTGTTTCTTCAGCAGATCTTTCTACTTCCTTTCAGCTGTAATAGCAGATAGACCATTTTATTCACGCACCGCACAGCAAGACATTACCTGTGAACTCTAGTCATTAAAATAGCCTAATTAATTCCACTGCCAACGACTAAAATTGTTGTTGTTATTGTGACTAAAGTAAAATGGTAAATGTTTCATTTGAGCCTATTAGAATGTGTAAATGTGTATGCAAATGTGTTTGTTTGCGTGCGCACGCGTGCGTGTGTGTGTGTGCGTGTGTGTGTGTGTCACTCTCTGTGCTCCACTGTCTCTGTGTCCAAATAGAGGCTCCATGATTGTGGAGGCCAGGTCATCTGATGCAGCACTCCATCACTCTCCTTCTTGGTCTGGTTCTTCATTTCCTGAGGCGGTCCTCATGAGAACCAGTTTCATCATAGCGCTTGATGGTTTGTTGCGACTACACTTGAAGAAACTTTCAAAGTTCTTGAAATTCTCTGGGTAGACTGACATGTGTGTCTTAAGTAACGATGGACTGTCGTTTCTCTTTGCTTATTTAAGCTGTTCTTGCCATAATATGGACTTGGTCTTTTACCAAATAGAGCTGTCTTCTGTATACCACCCCTACCTTGTCACAACACAACTGATTGGCTCAAACACTTTAAGAAGGAAGGAAATTCCACAAATGAACTTTGAACCAGGCACACCTGTTAAGTGAAATGCATTCCAGGTGACATGAAGCTGGTTGAGAGAATGCCAAGAGTGTGCAAAGCTGTCATCAAGGCAAATAAAATTTGTTTAACACTTTTTTTGGTTACTACATGATTCCATATGTGTTATTTCATAGTTTTGATGTCTTCACTATTATTCTACAATGTAGAAAACAGTAAAGCCCTTAAATGAGTAGATGTGTCCAAACATTTGACTGGTACTGTATATGGGGACACTAGATGGGGACAGTAGATGGGGACAGTAGATGGTGATCTATATGGGGACAGTAGATGGTGATCTATATGGGGACAGTAGATGGTGATCTATATGGGGACAGTAGATTGTGATCTATATGGGGACAGTAGATGGGGACAGTAGATTGTGATCTATATGGGGACAGTAGATGGTGATCTATATGGGGACAGTAGATGGTGATCTATATGGGGACAGTAGATGGTGATCTATATGGGGACAGTAGATGGTGATCTATATGGGGACAGTATATGGTGATCTATATGGGGACAGTAGATGGTGATCTATATGGGAACAGTAGATGGTGATCTATATGGGGACAGTAGATGGTGATCTATATGGGGACAGTAGATGGTGATCTATATGGGGACAGTAGATGGGGATCTATATGGGGACAGTAGATGGTGATCTATATGGGGACAGTAGATGGTGATCTATATGGGGACAGTAGATGGGGACAGTAGATTGTGATCTATATGGGGACAGTAGATGGTGATCTATATGGGAACAGTAGATGGTGATGTATATGGGGACAGTAGATGGGGACAGTAGATGGTGATCTATATGGGGACAGTAGATGGGGACAGTAGATGGTGATCTATATGGGGACAGTAGATGGGGACAGTAGATGGTGATCTATATGGGGACAGTAGATGGTGATCTATATGGGGACAGTAGATGGTGATCTATATGGGGACAGTAGATGGTGATCTATATGGGGACAGTAGATGGTGATCTATATGGGGACAGTAGATGGTGATCTATATGGGGACAGTAGATGGTGATCTATATGGGGACAGTAGATGGTGATCTAAATGGAGACAGTAGATGGTGATCTAAATGGAGACAGTAGATGGTGATCTATATGGGGACAGTAGATGGTGATCTATATGGGGACAGTAGATGGGGACAGTAGATGGTGATCTATATGGGGACAGTAGATGGTGATCTAAATGGAGACAGTAGATGGTGATCTATATGGGGACAGTAGATGGTGATCTATATGGGGACAGTAGATGGTGATCTATATGGGGACAGTAGATGGTGATCTATATGGGAACAGTAGATGGTGATCTATATGGGGACAGTAGATGGGGACAGTAGATGGTGATCTATATGGGGACAGTAGATGGGGACAGTAGATGGTGATCTATATGGGGACAGTAGATGGTGATCTATATGGGGACAGTAGATGGTGATCTATATGGGGACAGTAGATGGTGATCTATATGGGGACAGTAGATGGTGATCTATATGGGGACAGTAGATGGTGATCTATATGGGGACAGTAGATGGTGATCTATATGGGGACAGTAGATGGTGATATATATGGGGACAGTAGATGGTGATCTATATGGGGACAGTAGATGGTGATATATATGGGAACAGTAGATGGTGATCTATATGGAGAGAGTAGATGGTGACAGTAGATGGGTGTGTACATGTGTGTGTATGTGGTGTGTGTTTTTGTGGTGTGTGTGTGTGTGTGTATATATGTGGTGTGTGTGTACATGGTGTGTGTGTGTACGTGGTGTGTGTGTGTGTGTGTGTGTGTGTACATGGTGTGTGTGTGTGTACATGGTGTGTGTGTGTACATGGTGTGTGTGTGTGTACGTGGTATGTGTGTGTACATGGTGTGTGTGTACGTGGTGTGTGTGTACGTAGTGTGTATGTGTGTGTACGTGGTGTGTGTGTACGTGGTGTGTGTGTGTACGTGGTGTGTGTGTGTACGTGGTGTGTGTGTGTACATGGTGTGTGTGTGTGTACATGGTGTGTGTGTTGTGTACGTGGTGTGTGTGTGTGTGTGTGTACGTGGTGTGTGTGTACATGGTGTGTGTGTGTGTGTGTACATGGTGTGTGTGTGTGTACGTGGTGTGTGTGTGTACATGGTGTGTGTGTGTACATGGTGTGTGTGTGTGTGTACGGTGTGTGTGTGTACATGGTGTGTGTGTGTGTGTACGTGGTGTGTGTGTGTGTGTGTGTGTGTGTGTACGTGGTGTGTGTGTGTGTGTGTGTGTACGTGGTGTGTGTGTACATGGTGTGTGTGTGTGTGTGTGTGTGTACATGGTGTGTGTGTGTACGTGGTGTGTGTGTGTGTGTGTGTGTGTGTGTACATGGTGTGTGTGTGTGTACATGGTGTGTGTGTGTACATGGTGTGTGTGTGTGTACGTGGTATGTGTGTGTACATGGTGTGTGTGTACGTGGTGTGTGTGTACGTAGTGTGTATGTGTGTGTACGTAGTGTGTATGTGTGTGTACGTGGTGTGTGTGTACGTGGTGTGTGTGTGTACGTGGTGTGTGTGTGTACGTGGTGTGTGTGTGTACGTGGTGTGTGTGTGTACGTGGTGTGTGTGTGTACATGGTGTGTGTGTGTGTACGTGGTGTGTGTGTGTGTGTGTACGTGGTGTGTGTGTACATGGTGTGTGTGTGTGTGTACGTGGTGTGTGTGTGTACATGGTGTGTGTGTGTACGTGGTGTGTGTGTGTACGGTGTGTGTGTGTACATGGTGTGTGTGTGTGTGTACGTGGTGTGTGTGTGTGTGTGTGTGTGTACGTGGTGTGTGTGTGTGTGTGTGTGTGTACGTGGTGTGTGTGTACATGGTGTGTGTGTGTGTGTGTACATGGTGTGTGTGTGTACGTGGTGTGTGTGTGTGTACGTGGTGTGTGTGTACATGGTGAGTGTGTACATGGTGAGTGTGTGTACATGGTGAGTGTGTGTGTGCATGGTGTGTGTGTGTGTGGTTGTGTGCATGGTGTGTGTGTGTGCATGGTGTGTGTGTGTGTGTGCATGGTGTGTGTGTGTGTGTGCATGGTGTGTGTGTGCATGGTGTGTGTGTGCATGGTGTGTGTGCATGGTGTGTGTGTGTACATGGTGTGTGTGTGTGTACGTGGTGTGTGTGTGTACGTGGTGTGTGTGTGTGTACATGGTGTGTGTGTACATGGTGTGTGTGTGTGTATGTACATGGTGTGTGTGTGTGTGTGTGTGTGTACATGGTGTGTGTGTGTGTGTGTGTGCATGGTGTGTGTGTGTGTGTGTGTACCTGGTGTGTGTGTGTGTGTGTGTGTGTACATGGTGTGTGTGTGTGTGTGTGTACCTGGTGTGTGTGTGTGTGCATTGTGTTTATGTGTGTACATGGTGTGTGTACATGGTGTGTGTGTGTGTACATGGTGTGTGTGTGTGTACATGGTGTGTGTGTGTACATGGTGTGTGTGTGTGCATGGTGTGTGTGTGTGTGTGCATGGTGTGTGTGTGTGTACATGGTGTGTGTACATGGTGTGTGTGTGTACATGGTGTGTGTGTGTACATGGTGTGTGTGTGTACATGGTGTGTGTACATGGTGTGTGTGTGTGTACATGGTGTGTGTGTACATGGTGTGTGTGTGTGTACATGGTGTGTGTGTGTGTGTGCATGGTGTGTGTGTGTGTGTACATGGTGTGTGTGTGTGTGTGTGTGTGTGTGTGCATGGTGTGTGTGTGTGTGTGCATGGTGTGTGTGTGTGTACATGGTGTGTGTGTGTGTGTGCATGGTGTGTGTACATGGTGTGTGTGTGTGTACATGGTGTGTGTGTGTGTACCTGCAGTGCTTCCAGGAAGCGGAAGGATCCCAGGCGTCGTCCTCTGGGAACCAGACAGAAGGTAGAGTTGTGAAGCATCTCTCTGTAATCATGTCTGAAGACAGAAGAGACGGGTCACACATTAATATGATCTGGCATTCAGTAGACACGTATCAACAGTGACTTATCGACAGTGACTTAACGACAGTGGCTTAACGACAGTGGCTTAACGACAGTGACTTATCGACAGTGACTTATCGACAGTGACTTATCGACAGTGACTTATCGACAGTGACTTATCGACAGTGACTTATCGACAGTGACTTATCGACAGTGACTTATCGACAGTGACTTATCGACAGTGACTTATCGACAGTGACTTATCGACAGTGACTTATCGACAGTGACTTATCGACAGTGACTTATCGACAGTGACTTATCGACAGTGACTTATCGACAGTGACTTATCGACAGTGACTTATCGACAGTGACTTATCGACAGTGACTTATCGACAGTGACTTATCGACAGTGACTTATCGACAGTGACTTATCGACAGTGACTTATCGACAGTGACTTATCGACAGTGACTTATCGACAGTGACTTATCGACAGTGACTTATCGACACCGACTTATCAACACCGACTTATCAACACCGACTTCACAACACCGACTTCACAACACCGACTTCACAACACCGACTTAACGACAGCGACTTCACGACATTAACTTATCAACAGTGACTTATCAACAGTGACTTAACGTGACTTATCAACAGTGACTTCACGACAGTGACTTCACAACAGTGACTTCAAAACAGTGACTTCAAAACAGTGACTTCAAAACAGTAACTTATCAACAGTGACTTATCAACAGTGACTTATCAACAGTGACTTCACAACAGTGAGTGCATAGATTGGCCCCAGCAGGAACTGAAACCAAGACTTTGGCGTTGTTAACACCAAGCTCTTACAAACTGAGCCACAAAGGACCACAGAGGAATGGAGGAACAGACAGATGTAGACAGGGTTATAGCTGGGGAGATCTCCTAGCATCCAGGGCTGGACAGAGAGGGTTTACATGTCTCTATCTGGGTTAGCTTTGAGCTACGACAGGATAAGAGCTGATTACACAGTGAACGACCCAGAGGTTACTAAAGGCTTCAGTTCGGCTGGCATCCAGAATAAAGTCGTCTAGGCGAACCAAACTAGTGTGCTCCCATACTCCCTGAAAAGACATTCGCTTGAAAAACGAGAAAAAAAACTGCCAATAGTACTGTTTGTCCATTTTGAGATGCCGTAGCCAGTGTGCAGCATCACAAACACTGACACGGAAGACAAACACCCATAACCCAAAACTGAAACCCAGCCTACCCTAAGTATGATTCTCATTCAGGGAAAACAATTGACAGCTGCCTGATTGAGAACCATACTAGGCCGAACTCAAAAACCAACATAGAAAAACAAACAGACTGCCCACCCAACTCACGTCCTGACCAAAGGAACTAAGGTCAGAACGTGACAGTAAGCTGATCGATTGATGAGTTCTAGTCTTGGAACCCAGTAAGCTGATAGATAGGAGATAGATTGATGAGTTCTAGTCTTGGAACCCAGTAAGCTGATAGATTGATGAGTTCTCGTCTTGGAACCCAGTAAACTGATAGATAGATTGATTGATGAGTTTTAGTCTTGGAACCCAGTAAGCTGATAGATTGATGAGTTCTAGTCTTGGAACCCAGTAAGCTGATAGATTAATGAGTTCTCGTCTTGGAACCCAGTAAGCTGATAGATTGATGAGTTCTCGTCTTGGAACCCAGTAAGCTGATAGATTGATGAGTTCTCGTCTTGGAACCCAGCAAGCTGATAGATTGAGTTCTAGTCTTGGAACCCAGTAAGCTGATAGATTGATGAGTTCTAGTCTTGGAACCCAGTAAGCTGATAGATTGAGTTCTAGTCTTGGAACCCAGTAAGCTGATAGATTGATGAGTTCTAGTCTTGGAACCCAGTAAGCTAATAGATTGATGAGTTCTAGTCTTGGAACCCAGTAAGCTAATAGATTGATGAGTTCTAGTCTTGGAACCCAGTAAGCTAATAGATTGATGAGTTCTAGTCTTGGAACCCAGTAAGCTGATAGCTTGATGAGTTCTAGTCTTGGAACCCAGTAAGCTGATAGATGAGTTCTAGTCTTGGAACCCAGTAAGCTGATAGACTAGTACAGAGATGTCTTCCCAGTCGTGTAGTAACAACACAGTTATGTTCACACAGCCCAACAACATCCTGTTTATCTAGCTAGCCTGTTGTGTTTACTAGTTGCCTTAGAAACATCCTGTTAGTTTGTTCACACGATGAGTCTGAGTTGAATCATCTTCCCCATAAATCAGATGAGACGAAACTACGGGAAGCATGAGAGAGACGTTTGACAGATGTGGGAGAACCTGTACAGTGATAATTATCGTGTAATTGGACCCTGATGAAGCCGTACCTAGCCCGGAGATCTCTAAGTCAAGCCAAGAGAGAGCTAGACCAACGTACAGAGCAGATACATGAAACAGGAAGTCATTCCTGGCCCCTGGCAGGGAGAATCCCATGCTGTTTATCACATCGCACTCATGGCAGAACATGGCGGCGTCCGTATGAACCATCACTGCTAACTGAGCTGTCAGGGATAGATGGTTCTAGAACCAGCTGCGTGTTGTCCTTCACTGTGGCTCTAACAGATCAGACGTCTACCATCAACATGAGGACTACATGCACTGTACGTCCCCACCTATCCTGTTCCATAGACACATGGTGACATCTGGTCTGACGCAGGGTAATGTATAGATGAGGCCATATACACATCCTCATGAGAACGGTAATGTATAGATGAGGCCATACGTACGTCATCAGTGTCTGAACCTATAGCTCAGTGTCTGGATCTATAGCTCAGTGTCAACCTATAGCTCAGTGTCAACCTATAGCTCAGTGTCAACCTATAGCTCAGTGTCTGAACCTATAGCTCAGTGTCTGGATCTATAGCTCAGTGTCTGGATCTATAGCTCAGTGTCAACCTATAGCTCAGTGTCTGGATCTATAGCTCAGTGTCTGGATCTATAGCTCAGTGTCTGGATCTATAGCTCAGTGTCTGGATCTATAGCTCAGTGTCTGGATCTATAGCTCAGTGTCTGGATCTATAGCTCAGTGTCTGGATCTATAGCTCAGTGTCTGGATCTATAGCTCAGTGTCTGGACCTATAGCTCAGTGTCTGGATCTATAGCTCAGTGTCTGGATCTATAGCTCAGTGTCTGGATCTATAGCTCAGTGTCTGGATCTATAGCTCAGTGTCTGGATCTATAGCTCAGTGTCTGGATCTATAGCTCAGTGTCTGGATCTATAGCTCAGTGTCTGGACCTATAGCTCAGTGTCTGGATCTATAGCTCAGTGTCTGGATCTATAGCTCAGTGTCTGGATCTATAGCTCAGTGTCTGGATCTATAGCTCAGTGTCTGGATCTATAGCTCAGTGTCTGGACCTATAGCTCAGTGTCTGGATCTATAGCTCAGTGTCTGGATCTATAGCTCAGTGTCTGGATCTATAGCTCAGTGTCTGGACCTATAGCTCAGTGTCTGGATCTATAGCTCAGTGTCTGGATCTGAAAAGTAAAAACTTTCATTAGAAGGCATAATAACCCGTGCGAATCGAGCGAATGTCCTTAAAAATGTACATTGAAGCACATGCGTTCACCACCTGAGATGTTTTTCGTGTAAAGACGGAAACGAACAACCCACCAGCTGCCACCTCTGATGCACAATATTGATTTTTGTTTTCCCATCTGAATAAATTCACAGACAGAATTCCCAGAGTCACATCAAATGACATGCTCTGTTCATCCAATGGTAAAATATCTTCTTCCATGCAGAGAAACTGGCAATAGACTGTCAGCAGGATGTCAACCAGTCACCCCCCCAAATAAATCATAGAGTCGTCTCTGAAAATACTTATTTATCATACAAGACTGATAACACATCGCATTGTCTCTGAAGGAGTTAGGCCTAGTCTCCAGGGGAAGGATATGGGGTGCTGTTCTAATGACAGGGTGGTTATAGAGTCTCTGTTCTCCTAATGACAGGGTGGTTATAGAGTCTCTGTTCTAATGACAGGGTGGTTATAGAGTCTGTTCTCCTAATGACAGGGTGGTTATAGAGTCTCTGTCCTAATGACAGGGTGGTTATAGAGTCTCTGTTCTCCTAATGACAGGGTGGTTATAGAGTCTCTGTCCTAATGACAGGGTGGTTATAGAGTCTCTGTTCTCCTAATGACAGGGTGGTTATAGAGTCTCTGTTCTAATGACAGGGTGGTTATAGAGTCTGTTCTAATGACAGGGTGGTTATAGAGTCTCTGTTCTAATGACAGGGTGGTTATAGAGTCTGTTCTCCTAATGACAGGGTGGTTATAGAGTCTCTGTTCTAATGACAGGGTGGTTATAGAGTCTCTGTTCTCCTAATGACAGGGTGGTTATAGAGTCTCTGTTCTAATGACAGGGTGGTTATAGAGTCTCTGTTCTCCTAATGACAGGGTGGTTATAGAGTCTCTGTTCTAATGACAGGGTGGTTATAGAGTCTCTGTTCTCCTAATGACAGGGTGGTTATAGAGTCTCTGTTCTAATGACAGGGTGGTTATAGAGTCTATTCTAATGACAGGGTGGTTATAGAGTCTATTCTAATGACAGGGTGGTTATAGAGTCTCTGTTCTCCTAATGACAGGGTGGTTATAGAGTCTCTGTTCTCCTAATGACAGGGTGGTTATAGAGTCTCTGTTCTAATGACAGGGTGGTTATAGAGTCTCTGTTCTCCTAATGACAGGGTGGTTATAGAGTCTCTGTTCTCCTAATGACAGGGTGGTTATAGAGTCTCTGTTCTCCTAATGACAGGGTGGTTATAGAGTCTCTGTTCTAATGGCAGGGTGGTTATAGAGTCTCTGTTCTAATGACAGGGTGGTTATAGAATCTATTCTAATGACAGGGTGGTTATAGAGTCTATTCTAATAACAGGGTGGTTATAGAGTCTATTCTAATGACAGGGTGGTTATAGAGTCTCTGTTCTCCTAATGACAGGGTGGTTATAGAGTCTCTGTTCTCCTAATGACAGGGTGGTTATAGAGTCTCTGTTCTAATGGCAGGGTGGTTATAGAGTCTCTGTTCTAATGGCAGGGTGGTTATAGAGTCTCTGTTCTCCTAATGGCAGGGTGGTTATAGAGTCTCTGTCCTAATGACAGGGTGGTTATAGAGTCTCTGTTCTCCTAATGACAGGGTGGTTATAGAGTCTCTGTTCTCCTAATGACAGGGTGGTTATAGAGTCTCTGTTCTCCTAATGACAGGGTGGTTATAGAGTCTCTGTTCTCCTAATGACAGGGTGGTTATAGAGTCTCTGTTCTCCTAATGACAGGGTGGTTATAGAGTCTCTGTTCTCCTAATGACAGGGTGGTTATAGAGTGATTGTGGTTTACACTGCAATGTTCACAAGAGGTTTAAACTCAACCAAATGTTGCAATAAAAATGGCCACAACGGTTGGTTTTTCCTGACCACCAGTCAGTTTGTAAAGAAGTGCTGTCATCCACACGCCCTCTTCCAGCGGACTTCACAGCAAGGTAAATGTTCAGACCATAAACCGTGTTGTGTACCTGACATTTATTCAACAATCTGTCATGGATTGGACAGCAAACACGACTCAGCAAACACGAGTCAGTAAACACGAGACAGCAAGCAAAAGTCAGTAAACACGAGACAGTACGCAAGAGACAGCAAACACGAGTCAGCAAACACGAGTCAGCAAACACGAGTCAGCAAACACGAGTCAGCAAACACGAGTCGGCAAAACACGAGTCAGCAAAACACGAGTCAGCAAACACGACTCAGCAAACACGACTCAGCTAACACGACTCAGCAAACACGACTCAGCTAACAAGACTCAGCTAACAAGACTCAGCTAACAGAAGAGAGATAACACTGATACAGGAAGTCCCAAGATAACACAGGAAGAGTAGATAGCACATTGTGATTCCAATGTTACAGATCAGTACTGGAAGTAATCCAGGTTAAATCTCTTCCTGGGTAAACACAAGAGCGAAACGCCCACCTGGGATAGAAAAGATAAAGGAGTATGGATTTAAAAATGCATTAGAGTAAAGCTAAATCTGCACTCATAAAAGCACCAACGAGCCCGTCTCCACCTCAAGAGTTCAGAGAGTCATTCATTTTGTTTTTACTTTGTGTTTCTAAACTCTATTTTAAAAAAAATCTCTCTGGAGAGAAAAATAAAAGTCTCAGGATGAGTGATGCAGAATCACTTGGGAGGGAAATATAAACACCAAACCCAACTCCAAGTCATAGCAGACAGTCTCATCTCAGCTCCCCTCAGGAAGTAGCCCTTCTGTCTATCAGGACCAGTCAGGAAGTAGCCCTTCTGTCTATCAGGACCAGTCAGGAAGTAGCCCTTCTGTCTATTAGGACCAGTCAGGAAGTAGCCCTTCTGTCTATCAGGACCTGTGAGTGGGAGTCAAGCGATGTAGAAGCCGTATATTAACAGAACAACAAATGTTCAGACGCTTCTGGTTAACAATTACAGAGTGAAGCTCCTTTTCTCCAAACGCTGTGGGAGAGGAGGGGGTGGAGGAGACTGAAGTCAACACAGAGATCAAATGCTGTGGGAGAGGAGGGGGTAGAGGAGACTGAAGTTAACACAGAGACTATTACAGACAGCAGGCAAAGAAGAGTCTATTAGACAGCAGACAGAGAGGGGGTCTATTAGACAGCAGACAGAGAAGAGTCTATTAGACAGAGAAGAGTCTATTAGACAGTAGACAGAGAAGTCTATTAGACAGCAGACAGAGAAGAGTCTATTAGACAGTAGACAGAGAAGAGTCTATTAGACAGTAGACAAAGAAGAGTCTATTAGACAGCAGACAGAGAAGAGTCTGTAAGACAGAGAAGAGTCTATTAGACCGTAGACAGAGAAGAGTCTATTAGACAGTAGACAGAGAAGAGTCTATTAGACAGCAGACAGAGGAGAGTCTATTAGACAGCAGACAGAGAAGAGTCTATTAGACAGCAGAGTCTATTAGACAGTAGACAGAGAAGAGTCTATTAGACAGCAGACAGAGAAGAGTCTATTAGACAGAGAAGAGTCTATTAGACAGTAGACAGAGAAGAGTCTATTAGACAGTAGACAGAGAAGAGTCTATTAGACAGCAGACAGAGAAGAGTCTATTAGACAGTAGACAAAGAAGAGTCTATTAGACAGTAGACAGAGAAGAGTCTATTAGACAGCAGACAGAGAAGAGTCTATTAGACAGCAGACAAAGGCACTATAAACCCATACAGGCACTGTATGGGTAATCTGGTATACTACTGGTTTATAGTGCCTGTATGGGTAATCTGGTATGACTATACTGCTGGTTTATAGTGCCTGTATGGGTAATCTGGTATACTACTGGTTTATAGTGCCTGTATGGGTAATCTGGTATGCTACTGGTTTATAGTGCCTGTATGGGTAATCTGGTATGACTATACTGCTGGTTTATAGTGCCTGTATGGGTAATCTGGTATACTACTGGTTTATAGTGCCTGTATGGGTAATCTGGTATACTACTGGTTTATAGTGCCTGTATGGGTAATCTGGTATGACTATACTGCTGGTTTATAGTGCCTGTATGGGTAATCTGGTATACTACTGGTTTATAGTGCCTGTATGGGTAATCTGGTATACTACTGGTTTATAGTGCCTGTATGGGTAATCTGGTATACTACTGGTTTATAGTGCCTGTATGGGTAATCTGGTATACTACTGGTTTATAGTGCCTGTATGGGTAATCTGGTATACTACTGGTTTATAGTGCCTGTATGGGTAATCTGGTATACTACTGGTTTATAGTGCCTGTATGGGTAATCTGGTATACTACTGGTTTATAGTGCCTGTATGGGTAATCTGGTATACTACTGGTTTATAGTGCCTGTATGGGTAATCTGGTATACTACTGGTTTATAGTGCCTGTATGGGTAATCTGGTAGGACTATACTGCTGGTTTATAGTGCCTGTATGGGTAATCTGGTATACTACTGGTTTATAGTGCCTGTATGGGTAATCTGGTATACTACTGGTTTATAGTGCCTGTATGGGTAATCTGGTAGGACTATACTGCTGGTACTGCGTGCTTTAATTCGATACTGTACTCAATATGCTTGACTGAAGATTCCCCAAAATGAATATTGCCCTGTGGTCACCTGATCCTGCTCAGTGACAGGCTGCCACAGCAGAACTAAAACCATCTAATGTGGTGAGGTTACACAGATGTAAAGACAAATTATATTCGTTTTAAAAGTACCACTGACCTAAAAAAAAAAGTAGAACCCATTTCCTTTATGGTTTACAGGAAAAGGTCATATGATGTTATAGTTAAAAATAAATAAAAAATACAGTCCTGGCAGCTTCATTAAATAGTATCCATCCGGGATCCTGGCCTTCGAGGCAGAGTTCCTCTGTCCAGTCTCAACGTCAACAGTGAAGAGGTGACTCCGGGATCCTGGCCTTCTAGGCAGAGTTCCTCTGTCCAGTCTCAACGTCAACAGTGAAGAGACAGTAGGGGATGCTGGCCTTCTAGGCAGAGTTCCTCTGTACAGTCTCAACGTCAACAGTGAAGAGGTGACTCCGGGATCCTGGCCTTCTAGGCAGAGTTCCTCTGTCCAGTCTCAACGTCAACAGTGAAGAGACAGTAGGGGATGCTGGCCTTCTAGGCAGAGTTCCTCTGTCCAGTCTCAACGTCAACAGTGAAGAGACAGTAGGGGATGCTGGCCTTCTAGGCAGAGTTCCTCTGTCCAGTCTCAACGTCAACAGTGAAGAGACAGTAGGGGATGCTGGCCTTCTAGACAGAGTTCCTCTGTCCAGTCTCAACGTCAACAGTGAAGAGACAGTAGGGGATGCTGGCCTTCTAGGCAGAGTTCCTCTGTCCAGTCTCAACGTCAACAGTGAAGAGACAGTAGGGGATGCTGGCCTTCTAGGCAGAGTTCCTCTGTCCAGTCTCAACGTCAACAGTGAAGAGACAGTAGGGGATGCTGGCCTTCTAGGCAGAGTTCCTCTGTCCAGTCTCAACGTCAACAGTGAAGAGGTGACTCCGGGATCCTGGCCTTCGAGGCAGAGTTCCTCTGTACAGTCTCAACGTCAACAGTGAAGAGACAGTAGGGGATGCTGGCCTTCTAGGCAGAGTTCCTCTGTCCAGTCTCAACGTCAACAGTGAAGAGACAGTAGGGGATGCTGGCCTTCTAGGCAGAGTTCCTCTGTCCAGTCTCAACGTCAACAGTGAAGAGACAGTAGGGGATGCTGGCCTTCTAGGCAGAGTTCCTCTGTCCAGTCTCAACGTCAACAGTGAAGAGACAGTAGGGGATGCTGGCCTTCTAGGCAGAGTTCCTCTGTCCAGTCTCAACGTCAACAGTGAAGAGGTGACTCCGGGATCCTGGCCTTCGAGGCAGAGTTCCTCTGTCCAGTCTCAACGTCAACAGTGAAGAGGTGACTCCGGGATCCTGGCCTTCGAGGCAGAGTTCCTCTGTCCAGTCTCAACGTCAACAGTGAAGAGACAGTAGGGGATGCTGGCCTTCTAGGCAGAGTTCCTCTGTACAGTCTCAACGTCAACAGTGAAGAGGTGACTCCGGGACCCTGGCCTTCGAGGCAGAGTTCCTCTGTACAGTCTCAACGTCAACAGTGAAGAGACAGTAGGGGATGCTGGCCTTCTAGGCAGAGTTCCTCTGTCCAGTCTCAACGTCAACAGTGAAGAGACAGTAGGGGATGCTGGCCTTCTAGGCAGAGTTCCTCTGTCCAGTCTCAACGTCAACAGTGAAGAGACAGTAGGGGATGCTGGCCTTCTAGGCAGAGTTCCTCTGTCCAGTCTCAACGTCAACAGTGAAGAGGTGACTCCGGGATCCTGGCCTTCGATGCAGAGTTCCTCTGTCCAGTCTCAACGTCAACAGTGAAGAGACAGTAGGGGATGCTGGACTTCTAGGCAGAGTTCCTCTGTCCAGTCTCAACGTCAACAGTGAAGAGACAGTAGGGGATGCTGGCCTTCTAGGCAGAGTTCCTCTGTCCAGTCTCATCGTCAACAGTGAAGAGGCGACTCCGGGATGCTGGCCTTCTAGACAGAGTTCCTCTGTCCAGTCTCAACGTCAACAGTGAAGAGACAGTAGGGGATGCTGGCCTTCTAGGCAGAGTTCCTCTGTCCAGTCTCAACGTCAATAGTGAAGAGGTGACTCCGGGATCCTGGCCTTCGAGGCAGAGTTCCTCTGTCCAGTCTCAACGTCAACAGTGAAGAGACAGTAGGGGATGCTGGCCTTCTAGGCAGAGTTCCTCTGTCCAGTCTCAACGTCAACAGTGAAGAGACAGTAGGGGATGCTGGCCTTCTAGGCAGAGTTCCTCTGTCCAGTCTCATCGTCAACAGTGAAGAGGCGACTCCGGGATGCTGGCCTTCTAGACAGAGTACCTCTGTCCAGTCTCTGCGTTATCTCGCCCATCTTAATCTTTTCTTTTTATTGGCCAGTCTGAGATAGGACTTTTTCTTTGCAACTCTGCCTAGAATGTGTTCCTGGTTCCGTCAGATGTAATTCCAAATCACTTCTATCAAAAAGATTCCCTTGACACTAGTGGCGATCCCGGTCTTCAATCCCGGGCTTCAGTCCCAGGCTTCAGTCCCAGGCTTCAGTCCCAGGCTTCTGGTGCGATGGAGGGGATCAAAGCAGGCTCCCAGGCTTCAGTCCCAGGCTTCAGTCCCAGGCTTCAGTCCCGGGCTTCAGTCCCAGGCTTCAGTCCCAGGCTTCTGGTGCGATGGAGGGGATCAAAGCAGGCTCCCAGGCTTCAATCCCAGGCTTCAGTCCCAGGCTTCTGGTGCGATGGAGGGGATCAAAGCAGGCTCCCAGGCTTCAATCCCAGGCTTCAGTCCCAGGCTTCAGTCCCAGGCTTCAGTCCCAGGCTTCTGGTGCGATGGAGGGGATCAAAGCAGGCTCCCAGGCTTCAATCCCAGGCTTCAGTCCCAGGCTTCAGTCCCAGGCTTCTGGTGCGATGGAGGGGATCAAAGCAGACTCCCAGGCTTCAGTCCCAGGCTTCAGTCCCAGGCTTCAGTCCCAGGCTTCAGTCCCAGGCTTCTGGTGCGATGGAGGGGATCAAAGCAGGCTCCCAGGCTTCAATCCCAGGCTTCAGTCCCAGGCTTCAGTCCCAGGCTTCTGGTGCGATGGAGGGGATCAAAGCAGACTCCCAGGCTTCAGTCCCAGGCTTCAGTCCCAGGCTTCAATCCCAGGCTTCAGTCCCAGGCTTCAGTCCCAGGCTTCAGTCCCAGGCTTCAGTCCCAGGCTTCAATCCCAGGCTTCAGTCCCAGGCTTCAGTCCCAGGCTTCAGTCCCAGGCTTCAATCCCAGGCTTCAGTCCCAGGCTTCAGTCCCAGGCTTCAGTCCCAGGCTTCAATCCCAGGCTTCAGTCCCAGGCTTCAGTCCCAGGCTTCAGTCCCAGGCTTCAGTCCCAGGCTTCAGTCCCAGGCTTCAGTCCCAGGCTTCAATCCCAGGCTTCAGTCCCAGGCTTCAGTCCCAGGCTTCAGTCCCAGGCTTCAGTCCCAGGCTTCTGGTGCGATGGAGGGGATCAAAGCAGACTTCATAAAACATTTAGAGCCCCACAGAGATGAGAGGAGTCTCCACAGCTTCATCATCACAACTCTACATGAAAAGACCCTGGGTTAAATGATCTAATTACAACACAAAGAACTAGCCAAACCATCTCTCATCTCGCTCTCTCTCTCCCACCAAAACCCTATTATGTTGGGGTTTCCTTTATTCTGGCAGCTCGTGGTGGCCTAAAGCCCTATTATGATGGGGTTTCCTTTATTCTGGCAGCTCGTGGTTGCCTAAAGCCCTATTATGATGGGGTTTCCTTTATTTTGGCAGTTACCTGTACATTCTGGCAGCTCGTGGTGGCCCAACGCCTTATAATGGTGGGGTTTCCTTTATTCTGGCAGCTGGTGGTGTCCCAATAACCTATTATGGTGGGGTTTTCTTTATTTTGGAAGTTACCTGTACATTCTGTCAGCTCGTGGTGGCCTAAAGCCCTATTATGATGGGGTTTCCTTTATTTTGGCAGTTACCTGTACATTCTGTCAGCTCGTGGTGGCCTAAAGCCCTTTTATGATGGGGTTTCCTTTATTTTGCCAGTTACCTGTACATTCTGTCAGCTCGTGGTTGCCTAAAGCCCTATTATGATGGGGTTTCCTTTATTTTGGCAGTTACCTGTACATTCTGGCAGCTCGTGGTGGCCCAACGCCTTATAATGGTGGGGTTTCCTTTATTCTGGCAGCTGGTGGTGTCCCAATAACCTATTATGGTGGGGTTTTCTTTATTTTGGAAGTTACCTGTACATTCTGTCAGCTCGTGGTGGCCTAAAGCCCTATTATGATGGGGTTTCCTTTATTCTGGCAGCTCGTGGTTGCCTAAAGCCCTTTTATGATGGGGTTTCCTTTATTTTGGCAGTTACCTGTACATTCTGGCAGCTCGTGGTGGCCTAAAGCCCTTTTATGATGGGGTTTCCTTTATTTTGGCAGTTACCTGTACATTCTGGCAGCTCGTGGTGGCCTAAAGCCCTTTTATGATGGGGTTTCCTTTATTTTGGTAGTTACCTGTACATTCTCCACCCATAGTATCGGTTACCAGGAAAACCTACAAAGTTCTCTCCATAAACTAGGGTGAGTGACCTAACCGATAAAGAGTTAATTCAAATGTGTGTTAATGGTACGACCATTAACGTTTGATTGGCTCGTAATGTGAGGCAACATAAAGAGGTTAATTATCTAATCAACTAATTATGTTACATTTTTACCTGATGAAATTAATCATGTAATAATTAACTCATTAGGATCTGGGGCACCATGAGAGCAGTTCTTTAAAGAGTGACCATCTTCCAAATGAAAATCTAAAAAAGGTCTTTACCTATCACATCTATAAAACAGTCTATATCTTAATCATAACCTTGTGTTATATCACCATTCTGAACAGTCGTAACCTTGTGTTATATCACCATTCTGAACAGTCGTAACCTTGTGTTATATCACCATTCTGAACAGTCGTAACCTTGTGTTATATCACCATTCTGAACAGTCGTAACCTTGTGTTATATCACCATTCTGAACAGTCGTAACCTTGTGTTATATCACCATTCTGAACAGTCGTAACCTTGTGTTATATCACCATTCTGAACAGTCGTAACCTTGTGTTATATCACCATTCTGAACAGTCGTAACCTTGTGTTATATCACCATTCTGAACAGTCGTAACCTTGTGTTATATCACCATTCTGAACAGCCGTAACCTTGTGTTATATCACCATTCTGAACAGCCGTAACCTTGTGTTATATCACCATTCTGAACAGTCGTAACCTTGTGTTATATCACCATTCTGAACAGTCGTAACCTTGTGTTATATCACCATTCTGAACAGTCGTAACCTTGTGTTATATCACCATTCTGAACAGTCGTAACCTTGTGTTATATCACCATTCTGAACAGTCGTAA
Source organism: Oncorhynchus kisutch (assembly GCF_002021735.2). NCBI lineage: Eukaryota > Metazoa > Chordata > Actinopteri > Salmoniformes > Salmonidae > Oncorhynchus > Oncorhynchus kisutch. The sequence goes on from NW_022261979.1 coordinate 12,165,843, forward strand.
CCTTGTGTTATCACCATTCTGAACAGTCGTAACCTTGTGTTATATCACCATTCTGAACAGTCGTAACCTTGTGTTATATCACCATTCTGAACAGTCGTAACCTTGTGTTATATCACCATTCTGAACAGTCGTAACCTTGTGTTATATCACCATTCTGAACAGTCGTAACCTTGTGTTATATCACCATTCTGAACAGTCGTAACCTTGTGTTATATCACCATTCTGAACAGTCGTAACCTTGTGTTATATCACCATTCTGAACAGTCGTAACCTTGTGTTATATCACCATTCTGAACAGTCGTAACCTTGTGTTATATCACCATTCTGAACAGTCGTAACCTTGCTTCCGGTAAAAACCCAAGCTTTTACTTATGATTCAGTACTATACAAATTGGTTTAATGTTTTATTTCCTAGCTAACGAAACGGTAACAGGATAAACATACACGCTAAATACGTTAAAAACAGGTCCCTAGCGGACTGACAACATTATGGCTGCGTGTTACAAAAGAGATGGAGAGGGCGAGAGACAGAAACTACTCTCACCTACAGTAACCATATAACTTCACACACGAACCGCCGCCCGCTTTGAGTAACAAATCATGAACGCATTTATGTGAAATGCCTCGTGGATCTCTCTCGGTGGACAGGGAGTTGGGACTTTTCGCGGCACGTTTGTAAGGCTCTGATTGTTCAAAAAGTGTTCAAACAAGTTTTCTGCTGTTGTTCTCCTCTGTAGTCGAGTCCGGTGTCCGGTGGCATGTCACGTAGTCCTGAACAGAACAAAGTTCATTTCCCTTCCATTCGCTCTTCAAGATGCTTCTTTGAAGATCGGCTAGCCAGCCATGTCGATGGTTCCCCAGTGGGGTGATAATGAGAGCAGTGATATACGATGGTTTGAGCAGATTAACAGAATGGTCCTACTGAAATTCGCTTTTCTAAGATACTTAGGACAGTTTCAGCCGTACCAGTGATTGTCCGGAAGGTGAGTTTTATCGCCTCCACCTCGTGTTGAAATTCAACAGTTCCAACCACTTTAAAAGGTGCAGCTGCAGCCGTGTTCTATAGATCGCCTATGACCATTCACCACGTGTCAGAAACATTGTTCCAGTATCCTGCTTTTGTACATGTTAAGAGTCACCAACGTTAATGTTAATGTACACGTTAATGTTAATGTACATGTTAATGTACATGTTAATGTACATGTCAATGTCAATGTCAATGTCAATGTCAATGTTAATGTTAATGTTAAGCGTTTCGGCTGGAAAAGTCCATTGAAACAAAATGGACATTTCCTTTGGTGACTCTTGGGAGAGCCGAGACATGAAGGTAGTGCCCTATAGGACACTATATAAGGGCACTACCTTCACCAGGGCCCTATAGGACACTATATAAGGGCACTACCTTCCCCAGGGCCCTATAGGACACTATATAAGGGCACTACCTTACCCAGGGCCCTATAGGACACTACCTTCACCAGGGCCCTATAGGACACTATATAAGGGCACTACCTTCACCAGGGCCCTATAGGACACTATATAGGACACTACCTTCACCAGGGCCCTATAGGACACTATATAAGGGCACTACTTTCACCAGGGCCCTATAGGACACTATATAAGGGCACTACCTTCACCAGGGCCCTATAGGACACTACCTTCACCAGGGCCCTATAGGACACTATATAAGGGCACTACCTTCACCAGGGCCCTATAGGACACTACCTTCACCAGGGCCCTATAGGACACAACCTTCACCAGGGCACTATAGGACACTATATAGGACACTACCTTCACCAGGGCCCTATAGGACACTATATAAGGGCACTACCTTCACCAGGGCCCTATAGGACACTATATAGGACACAACCTTCACCGGGGCCCTATAGGACACTACCTTCACAAAAAGGACATTTCCTTTGGTGACTCTTGGGAGAGCCGAGACATGAAGGTAGTGCCCTATAGGACACTATATAAGGGCACTACCTTCACCAGGGCCCTATAGGACACTATATAAGGGCACTACCTTCACCAGGGCCCTATAGGACACTACCTTCACCAGGGCCCTAAAGGACACTACCTTCACCAGGGCCCTATAGGACACAACCTTCACCAGGGCCCTAAAGGACACTACCTTCACCAGGGCACTATATAGGACACTACCTTCACCAGGGCACTATATAGGACACTACCTTCACCAGGGCACTATAGGACACTACCTTCACCAGGGCCCTATAGGACACTACCTTCACCAGGGCACTATATAGGACACTACCTTCACCAGGGCACTATATAGGACACTACCTTCACCAGGGCCCTATATAAGGGCATTACCTTCACCAGGGCCCTATAGGGCACAACCTTCACCAGGGCCCTAAAGGACACAACCTTCACCAGGGCCCTAAAGGACACAACCTTCACCAGGGCCCTATAGGGCACTACCTTCACAAAAAGGACACTTCCTTTGGTGACTCTTGGGAGAGCCAAGACATGAAGGTAGTGCCCTATAGGACACTATATAAGGGCACTACCTTCACCAGGGCCCTATAGGACACTACCTTCACCAGGGCCCTAAAGGACACAACCTTCACCAGGGCCCTATAGGGCACTACCTTCACAAAAAGGACATTTCCTTTGGTGACTCTTGGGAGAGCCGAGACATGAAGGTAGTGCCCTATAGGACACTATATAAGGGCACTACCTTCACCAGGGCCCTATAGGACACTACCTTCACCAGGGCCCTAAAGGACACAACCTTCACCAGGGCCCTATAGGACACTACCTTCACCAGGGCCCTATAGGACACTACCTTCACCAGGGCACTATATAGGACACTACCTTCACCAGGGCCCTATATAAGGGCACTACCTTCACCAGGGCCCTATAGGGCACAACCTTCACCAGGGCCCTAAAGGACACAACCTTCACCAGGGCCCTAAAGGACACAACCTTCACCAGGGCCCTATAGGGCACTACCTTCACAAAAAGGACATTTCCTTTGGTGACTCTTGGGAGAGCCGAGACATGAAGGTAGTGCCCTATAGGACACTATATAAGGGCACTACCTTCACCAGGGCCCTATAGGACACTACCTTCACCAGGGCCCTAAAGGACACAACCTTCACCAGGGCCCTATAGGACACTACCTTCACCAGGGCCCTATAGGACACTACCTTCACCAGGGCACTATATAGGACACTACCTTCACCAGGGCCCTATATAAGGGCACTACCTTCACCAGGGCCCTATAGGGCACAACCTTCACCAGGGCCCTAAAGGACACAACCTTCACCAGGGCCCTAAAGGACACAACCTTCACCAGGGCCCTATAGGGCACTACCTTCACAAAAAGGACATTTCCTTTGGTGACTCTTGGGAGAGCCGAGACATGAAGGTAGTGCCCTATAGGACACTATATAAGGGCACTACCTTCACCAGGGCCCTATAGGGCACTACCTTCACCAGGGCCCTATAGGGCACTACCTTCACAAAAAGGACATTTCCTTTGGTGACTCTTGGGAGAGCGAGACATGGATCATCTGCACATGATTTACAACAGAACGGGAGTTGTTAACCCCCTTATCAGTTCCCTCTACTCCATCCTCCTCTGCGGGTGAGAAGGGGGGGGTGTCTGTTTGAAGTTATTCATTGCAAAGCTGATCTGACCTATTTGGATTCTGGTGGACAGTCATGACAGAGGTTAGAGGTTTCTTATCTTCAGTCAATCCATCAAGATACATCAACCCAATAGGCCTCTCTCTCTGTCGCTAGGCCAATAGGAAAATGAGGGGGGAGGGGGACAATGGCATCCTATTCCCTATATAGAGCACTACTATAGACCAAGACCCAATGGAACCCTATTCCCTACATAGTGCACTACTTTAGACCAGGGCTCTATAGGGAATAGGCTGTCATTTGGGATACAACCCTTGAGGAGATTAGTCAGGAGTCCCTCAGCTGAGAGACTGATTCAGACATGACAACGTGGAGAGGAGTGTTGTTGTTTCTGCTTCCTGGAAAAAAGAGATCTGTTCTACTGGAGAGTTAATCAGAGAGAAGGAATGTGATTGTTCCTAGGCCCGACATGTCAGAGGGGGATGGACAGAGACAGAGACAGAGACAGAGACAGAGACAGAGACAGAGACAGAGACAGAAGACAGACAGACAGACAGAACAGACAGACAGACAGACAGACAGACAGACAGACAGACAGACAGACAGACAGACAGACAGACAGACAGACAGACAGACAGACAGACAGACAGACAGACAGACAGACAGACAGACAGACAGACAGACAGACAGAGAGAGAGAGAGAGAAAGGGGAGATGGTTTGAGAGGGACTTGATCTGAGGACAACGGAGGTTAAAACCCTTCAACCATCAGCCCCAGAGCCGAGCGATTCACAACACCCCTTTCAGAATTCACCTCACGTTCTTAAGCAGTCGACAAACAAAACAAAACTAATCCTTTATCAAACACACCTTTGATTTAGAAAACCACACAGCAGATATTGCCTTTAAATGTCAACGTAACCATGACACCCTAGACAACAAGAGACAGTAGGTTACATCCTAAATGTCATCTGATTACGGATTTACCATCATACCATCAGACAGGAGCAGACCGAGGGCATGTCCCAAATACAACCCTCTATAGGACACTACCTTCAATAGGGCCCTATAGGACACTACCTTCACCAGGGCCCTATAGGACACTATATAAGGGCACTACCTTCACCAGGACCCTATAGGACACTACCTTCACCAGGGCCCTATAGGGACACTACCTTACCCAGAGCCATATAGGGACACTATAGAGGACACTACCTTCACCAGGGCCCTATAGGACACTACCTTCACCAGGGCCCTATAGGACACTACCTTCACCAGGGCCCTATAGGGGCACTATATAGGACACTACCTTACCCAGGGCCCTATAGGGACACTACCTTACCCAGTGCCCTATAGGACACGACCTTACCCAGGGCCCTATAGGACACTATCTTCACCAGGGCCCTATAGGACACTACCTTCACCAGGGCCCTATAGGACACTACCTTCACCAGGGCCCTATAGGACACTACCTTACCCAGGGCCCTATAGGACACTATATAGGACACTACCTTCACCAGGGCCCTATAGGACACTATATAGGACAATACCTTCACCAGGGCCCTATAGGACACTACCTTCACCAGGGCCCTATAGGACACTACCTTCACCAGGGCCCTATAGGACACTATATAGGACACTACCTTCACCAGGGCCCCATTGGACACTATATAGGACACTACCTTCACCAGGGCCCCATTGGACACTATATAGGACATGGGGTTCCATTTGGAACACAGAGTCAGTCAGATTAGATCCAATATCCCAAGTGGCAGAGAATATGGAGACGTAATCTAGCAGAGCTGCAGGGGCAGTGATCTGGTCCTCACTAGGATAATGACAGTATACACACACACACACGGTCAGGACAGCTGGGGTGGGTCAGGATGATGACATCACAGAGGTCATCTCTAGGGTAAAGACTGCTCAGTGCGATTTTAACAATGAGTTAATTTCCCTGTCACCATCAACAACCTGTTATTCTGGACCCATATTAACTCAGAGTGCCAGAGTCATCTCCAGTCATCTCCAGCATGTTAGCGCGATCCACAGTACCCCATTCAATCTGCAGTGTGGAGACTAAACCAGGATTTCACCTGCAGTGTGGAGACGAAACTAGGATTTCACCTGCAGTGTGGAGAAGAAACCAGGATTTCACCTGCAGTGTGGAGACTAAACCAGGATTTCACTTGCAGTGTGGAGACGAAACCAGGATTTCACCTGCAGTGTGGAGACGAAACCAGGATTTCATCTGCAGTGTGGAGACTATAAACCAGGATTTCAGTGAACTGCCAGAATGTGTGTAGATACATCCTCAGTCCCAACATTACAAAACCACAGACGAAGCCTAGAGTCAGTCAGGCTTTGTCACTGAGTTTGACAGATTATGGGGTGTGGATGGGGGAAGAGAGTGAACATTGGCATTCAGGCTCTTAAGTAGACAGAATTACAGCAGAAGACATGTTGAAGCACTTGACACAACTGGGTTAGTTGTAAAGCAGAAGGCTGAGGAAATGAATCCCTTGACTACAGTCCACACCAGTGACCCGACAGACAGGGAACAGTCCGCACCAGTGACCCGACAGGGAACAGTCCACACCAGTGACCCGAAAGGGAACAGTCCACACCAGTGACCCGACAGACAGGGAACAATCCACACCAGTGACCCGACTGGGAACAGTCCACACCAGTGACCCGACAGGGAACAGTCCACACCAGTGACCCAACAGGGAACAGTCCACACCAGTGACCCGACAGGGAACAGTCCACACCAGTGACCCGACAGGGAACAATCCGCACCAGTGACCCGACAGACAGGGAACAGTCCGCACCAGTGACCCGACAGGGAACAGTCATCATGACCCGACAGGGAACAGTCCGCACCAGTGACCCGACAGACAGGGAACAGTCCGCACCAGTGACCTGACAGACAGGGAACAGTCCGCACCAGTGACCCGACAGACAGGGAACAGTCCACACCAGTGACCCGACAGACAGGGAACAGTCCACACCAGTGACCCGACAGGGAACAGTTCGCACCAGTGATCCGACAGGGAACAGTCATCGTGACCCGACAGGGAACAGTCCGCACCAGTGACCCGACAGACAGGGAACAGTCCACACCAGTGACCCGACAGACAGGGAACAGTCCACACCAGTGACCCGACAGGGAACAGTCCGCACCAGTGACCCGACAGGAAACAGTCCGCACCAGTGATCCGACAGACAGGGAACAGCCCGCACCAGTGACCCGACAGACAGGGAACAGCCCACACCAGTGACCCGACAGGGAACAGTCCGCACCAGTGACCCGACAGGAACAGTCATCGTGTCCTGACAGGAACAGTCATCGTGACCTGACAGGACTGGATATCTCCATTAGATGAGATCACACAGAGTATCATGTCAACAACAAGCCTATTTCTTCCAAACAACCTTTCTCAGACAGGGAACAGTCCACACCAGTGACCCGACAGGGAACAGTCCGCACCAGTGACCCGACAGGGAACAGTTCGCACCAGTGATCCGACAGGGAACAGTCATCGTGACCCGACAGGGAACAGTCCGCACCAGTGACCCGACAGACAGGGAACAGTCCACACCAGTGACCCGACAGACAGGGAACAGTCCACACCAGTGACCCGACAGGGAACAGTCCGCACCAGTGACCCGACAGGAAACAGTCCGCACCAGTGACCCGACAGGGAACAGTCCGCACCAGTGACCCGACAGACAGGGAACAGTCCACACCAGTGACCCGACAGACAGGGAACAGCCCACACCAGTGACCCGACAGACAGGGAACAGTCCACACCAGTGACCCGACAGACAGGGAACAGTCCACACCAGTGACCCGACAGACAGGGAACAGTCCACACCAGTGACCCGACAGGGAACAGTCCGCACCAGTGACCCGACAGGGAACAGTCCGCACCAGTGACCCGACAGGGAACAGTCCGCACCAGTGACCCGACAGGGAACAGTCCACACCAGTGACCCGACAGGGAACAGTCCGCACCAGTGACCCGACAGGGAACAGTCCGCACCAGTGACCCGACAGGAACAGTCATCGTGTCCTGACAGGAACAGTCATCGTGACCTGACAGGACTGGATATCTCCATTAGATGAGATCACACAGAGTATCATGTCAACAACAAGCCTATTTCTTCCAAACAACCTTTCTCTTTCAAATTGGATCTCATGAAGAAAAAAAACAGATCAATGTAATTGTACTTAGTGGCAATAACTGTCAACATCTAAACCCTGAAAGAAGATAGAAGGTCAGACTACAGGTCAGCTCCTCAGACTACAGGTCAACTCCTCAGACTACACGTCAACTCCTCAGACTACACGTCAACTCCTCAGACTACACGTCAACTCCTCAGACTACACGTCAACTCCTCAGACTACACGTCAACTCCTCAGACTACACGTCAACTCCTCAGACTACCAGTCAACTCCTCACACTACACGTCAACTCCTCACACTACACGTCAACTCCTCACACTACACGTCAACTCCTCACACTACACGTCAACTCCTCACACTACACGTCAACTCCTCAGACTACACGTCAACTCCTCAGACTACACGTCAGCTCCTCAGACTACACGTCAACTCCTCAGACTACACATCAACTCCTCAGACTACACGTCAACTCCTCACACTACATGTCAACTCCTCACACTACAGGTCAACTCCTCACACTACAGGTCAACTCCTCAGACTACAGGTCAACTCCTCAGACTACACGTCAACTCCTCACACTACACGTCAACTCCTCACACTACAGGTCAACTCCTCACACTACAGGTCAACTCCTCAGACTACAGGTCAACTCCCCAGTGGCTGTTAGATATATCCAGAGCAGACCACATTAGAGAGATGGTATACAACAGAATAACAAGGCAGCATAATAGCAAACAGGACAATACACCTCCAGATAAAACAGGACAATACACCTCCCGATAAAACAGGACAATACACCTCCCGATAAAACAGGACAATACACCTCCCGATAAAACAGGACAATACACCTCCCGATAAAACAGGACAATACACCTCCCGATAAAACAGGACAATACACCTCCCGATAAAACAGGACAATACACCTCCCGATAAAACAGGACAATACACCTCCCGATAAAACAGGACAATACACCTCCCGATAAAACAGGACAATACACCTCCCGATAAAACAGGACAATACACCTCCCGATAAAACAGGACAATACACCTCCCGATAAAACAGGACAATACACCTCCCGATAAAACAGGATAATACACCTCCCGATAAAACAGGACAATACACCTCCCGATAAAACAGGACAATACACCTCCCGATAAAACAGGACAATACACCTCCCGATAAAACAGGACAATACACCTCCCGATAAAACAGGACAATACACCTCCCGATAAAACAGGACAATACACCTCCCGATAAAACAGGACAATACACCTCCCGATAAAACAGGACAATACACCTCCCGATAAAACAGGACAATACACCTCCCGATAAAACAGGACAATACACCTCCCGATAAAACAGGACAATACACCTCCCGATAAAACAGGACAATACACCTCCCGATAAAACAGGACAATACACCTCCCGATAAAACAGGACAATACACCTCCCGATAAAACAGGACAATACACCTCCCGATAAAACAGGACAATACACCTCCCGATAAAACAGGACAATACACCTCCCGATAAAACAGGACAATACACCTCCCGATAAAACACGTTCATTTAACAGCTTCGAAATGTTGTTTTTCCCGTCTTTGAGGCAGTCATGAATATCTTATTAACCTCAGTTGGACCCGAAAGGTTAAAAGGAAGGTCTAGCTAGCAGTAAAACTGGCAGACAAATCACCACCGATAAACCCCGTGTTAATGAAGTCCAGGGCCGACAACCGAGTCGAGCTGAGGGTTGTTAACTCTCCAGGAGGGAGGGATTAAAAGAGCACTACCCTCCTTAGTTATGACCTCACACCAGGAAGTCAGAGGTTCCACTGAGGGTTGTTAACTCTCCAGGAGGGAGGGATGAAAAGAGCACTACCCTCCTTAGTGATGACCTCACACCAGGAAGTCAGAGGTTCCACTGAGGGTTGTTAACTCTCCAGGAGGGAGGGATTAAAAGAGCACTACCCTCCTTAGTTATGACCTCACACCAGGAAGTCAGAGGTTCCACTGAGGTGGCAGGATGGAAGACAGAAGGTTCTGGAGCTCGAGGACAGTTTAGCAGAAAGAGAGAAAGAGCCTGTCAAAAGGGTTGCCTGCTGTGAAACCAGGTGGACCCAGTCTTCAGACTAAACAACGGCAGATCTACCTCAGAAGAGGCTACGACAGTTCGAAGTCGTCCCATCAATGGTCAACCAAAAAAAACACAACAGTAAAATGTCAACTAGTAAACTAGTAAAATGTCAACTAGTAAACTAGTAAAATGTCAACTAGTAAACTAGTAAAATGTCAACATATTTATTTTTTAAAGATTGATTTAGAGGAACATCAGTAATATGCAAAACAGCTGTTGTCGTTTAAAAAGGTCACCATTGAGACAAAGAACGCAGGAGGAGGAGTAGCCTGCCTGCCTAACCTTTAAGGGGGGGGGGGGGTCTTCCCACAGCTCTGTTTGAATAGTCTGGTGTTGTTTAGACAGGTTTGGAGGAGCAGCAGGAGGAGCAGCAGGAGGAGTAGTAGCCTGCCTGCCTAACCTTTAAGGGGGGGGGGGTCTTCCCACAGCTCTGTTTGAATAGTCTGGTGTTGTTTAGACAGGTTTGGAGGAGCAGCAGGAGGAGCAACAGGAGGAGGAGTAGCCTGCCTGCCTAACCTTTAAGGGGGGGGGGGGGTCTTCGCACGGCTCTGTTTGAATAGTCTGGTGTTGTTTAGACAGGTTTGGAGGAGCAGCAGGAGGAGAAGCAGTGGGCTAGGAACCAAAATCATCCCATCCACTCAGCCAGGAATGGTGGTGGTGGTGGTGGTGCAACCTGATCTCACCATACAATCACCAGGGATGTGTCCCAAAATGGCACCCTATTTCATATACAGCGCACTACTTTTGAACAGGGCCCATAGGGCACCATAGGGTGCCATTTGGGACATACCCCCCCTCCCCAGTGTTCCCAACAAGGCAGTGGACAGAGGCCAAGGGACTGTACAAGTTCCCTCAAGCAGAAGAGACCATAATCGGGACACAGTATGGGAGGTACGAGCCAAGCAGGTTATCTAAAAAAAGAATCAGAACATCTTGATGAAGTCTGATGTTGCCATTTCAGACCAGAACCTTCTTTTTTTTGTTTCCGTAAAGATAAAAAAAGCAATGACCTCGTGTTGAGTCACGAGTGTACCGTGTGTTGAAGATGAGGAGAGCTTGGAAGAGTATGTGACAAAGGATAAATGAACAGACACTTGATCGAGCCAATCCCCTAGAGGAATGGGAGGGAATTGCACCCTTCTACCAGCAGCCTCTGTGTGTTGTAAAGATGGTAACGGCCCCACTTGGCCCTCAGACAGTCAGTGTTGGTATCAGACCTCAGCCCTTATCACCAGCGAAGAAGTGGCGACTCCGGGCTGGAGGAGATAGCATTTAGGTGTAAGGGAGTGGTGTTATCCTGAAATCATGTCTGGCTAGCCCAGCCACACAATATACTGCTGCTGATGGAAAGACATGGAGCCCAGCCATGCAATATACTGCTGGTGGAAAGACATGTAGCCCAGCCACGCAATATAATGCTGGTGATGGAAAGACATGGGGCTCAGCCACGCAATATATTGCTGCTGGTGGAAAGACATGGAGCCCAGCCACGCAATATACTGCTGGTGATGGAAAGACACAGAGCCCAGCCACACAATATACTGCTGGTGATGGAAAGACATGGAGCCCAGCCACACATGCTGCTGACAAGACATGGAGGCCAGCCACGCAACACGCTGCTGACAAGACATGTAGCCCAGCCACACAATATACTGCCGGTGATGGAAAGACATGGAGCCCAGCCACGCAATATACTGCTGGTAGTGGAAAACATGTAGCCCAGCCACGCAATATACTGCTGGTGATGGAAAGACATGTAGCCCAGCCACACAACATGCTGCTGACAAGACATGGAGCCCAGCCACACAACATGCTGCTGACAAGACATGTAGCCCAGCCACACAACATGCTGCTGACAAGACATGTAGCCCAGCCACACAATATACTGCCTGCAAGACAAAAAGTCCAGCCACACAACATACTGCTGACAAGACATGGAGCCCAGCCACACAACATACTGCTGACAAGACATGGAGCCCAGCCACACAATATACTGCCTGCAAGACAAAAAGTCCAGCCACACAACATGCTGCTGACAAGACATGGAGCCCAGCCACACAATATACTGCTGGTGATGGAAAGACATATAGTCCAGCCACACAATATACTGCTGGTGATGGAAAGACATATAGCCCAGCCACACAATATACTGCTGGTGATGGAAAGACATGTAGTCCAGCCACACAACTAAAGATAAATAAAATTATATAACTATAGTTAAATAAAATAAATATATATTTCAGATGAGAGATTCTTCAAAGTAGCCACCCTTTGCCTTGATGACAGCTTTGCACACTCTTGGCGTTCTCTCCACCAGCTTCCCCCTTGGTTTGCAGCTCCAAATCTACAGACATTACTAAGGCTGATTAATATGGCACATAATCCTCTTTTTTTTTACCCCCCCCCCCCAAAAAAAAACTAAAATCAGTCCCTGATGGTAAAGAGACAGAGAGCCAGAAGGTCTCTCCTCTGCAGGCCCTGATGGTAAAGAGCCAGAAGGTCTCTCCTCTGCAGGCCCCGATGGTAAAGAGTCAGAGACCCAGAAGGTCTCTCCTCTGCAGGCCCTGATGGTAAAGAGCCAGAAGGTCTCTCCTCTGCAGGCCCTGATGGTAAAGAGTCAGAGACCCAGAAGGTCTCTCCTCTGCAGGCCCTGATGGTAAAGAGTCAGAGACCCAGAAGGTCTCTCCTCTGCAGGCCCTGATGGTAAAGAGTCAGAGAGCCAGAAGGTCTCTCCTCTGCAGGCCCTGATGGTAAAGAGTCAGAGAGCCAGAAGGTCTCTCCTCTGCAGGCCCTGATGGTAAAGAGTCAGAGACCCAGAAGGTCTCTCCTCTGCAGGCCCTGATGGTAAAGAGTCAGAGACCCAGAAGGTCTCTCCTCTGCAGGCCCTGATGGTAAAGAGTCAGAGACCCAGAAGGTCTCTCCTCTGCAGGCCCTGATGGTAAAGAGTCAGAGAGCCAGAAGGTCTCTCCTCTGCAGTACAGCAGGATTACAACCCATAGGATTTGACCTGCCTGTGGTTTTACTGGCTACATACTGGCTTCATTCTCCATTCAGCTCTCAGAACAGATTCCATTGTACACAGGGGGATAATTACTAAAGCCTTGTCATACTGAGGAAGCAGGTTATCAATTGGCTTTGAAGGAAGGGGGGAGGGGAATGGTGCATCCAGGTCACGCACAGGCAAGCTGATTGGCTGGCTGGCTCTGTAGCTGTCTGGCTGTGCTATATTCCTGGTTGGCTCTGTAGCTGATTGGCTGGCTCTGCTCTGTAGCTGCCTGGCTGTGCTATATTCCTGGTTGGCTCTGTAGCTGTCTGGCTGTGCTATATTCCTGGCTGGCTGGCTGCTCGTGGCTGACTGAATGGTTCTGAGGCTGGCTGATTCCATACTGTGGCTGGCTGGCTGCTGGATGGCTGGTTCTGCTCTGTAGCTGACTAGCTGGTTCTGAGGCTGGCTGGTTGGCTGATTCCATACTGTTGCTGGCTGATTCTGCTATGTAGCTGACTGGCTGGTTCTGAGGCTGGCTGGCTGCTGGATGGCTGGTTCTGCTCTGTAGCTGACTAGCTGGTTCTGAGGCTGGCTGGTTGGCTGATTCCATACTGTGACTGGCTGGCTGGCTGGCTGGTTATGTGACTGGCTCTGACTGCGTCTGGCTGGCTGGTTATATGACTGGCTCTGACGGCGTCTGGCTGGCTCAGACTGCGTCTGGCTGGCTTGTTATGTGACTGGCTCTGACTGCGTCTGGCTGGCTGGTTATATGACTGGCTCTGACTGTGTCTGGCTGAATGGTTATATGACTGGCTCTGACGGCGTCTGGCTGACTGGTTATGTGACTGGCTTGGACTGCATCTAGCTGGCTGGTTATGTGTCTGGCTGGCTGGTTATGTGGCTGGCTGGCTGGCTCTGACTGCGTCTGGCTGGCTGGTTATGTGACTGGCTGGCTGGCTGGCTCTGACTACGTCTGGCTGGCTGGTTATGTGACTGGCTGGCTGGCTCTGACTGCGTCTGGCTGGCTGGTTATGTGACTGGCTGGCTGGCTGGCTCTGACTGCGTCTGGCTGGCTGGTTATGTGGCTGGCTGGCTGGCTCTGACTGCGTCTGGCTGGCTGGTTATGTGACTGGCTGGCTGGCTCTGACTGCGTCTGGCTGGCTGGTTATGTGACTGGCTGGCTGGCTGGCTCTGACTGCGTCTGGCTGGCTGGTTATGTGGCTGGCTGGCTCTGACTGCGTCTGGCTGGCTGGTTATGAGCATAATATCTACCCAGAGCATTCCAAGTCAAATACATCACCTGCGCATGGAGCTGCCAAGGTCCACAGATACATCATCTTGTCAGAACACAGGGGAAAGCTAAGTAAACAATGACAATGCCCTCTACCCGTCTCCACCTCCCTCCCTTCCAGCAGGGCTCATACCGCTGCTCAGTGACTGGAAACAGGGAAGCAAAGCATTAGGTTTCACGACTCGTCAAGTGACCTCCCACCAAACAGAATCATTGAGTTCCCCAAAGACGCTGGTCAAAAGGTGGATTGGATTCCACATCCTCTGGTTCCCCAGGGAGTGTTGGGTCCTCTTTAAATGTCCTGAGAAAGGAGGAGGAGGCAGATTCCTCTAGTCATTCTAGGGTATAATACTAACCATTGCTGAGACGGCTTGAGGATAAAACCCAGAGATCTCCAATGGATAAAGGGGTCACAGGAATCATAATGAGCCCATTTCTTGGACCAAACATGACCACCAGCCTCAAATGTGCTTGTAGTAGCCCATCATTGGTCTCTATGAAGTCTGCTGGACATCTAAAATCTCAAAAACAGACGAGGTCCAACCCATTGACATTGTGTCAGTTTAAAACAGACGAGGTTCAACCCATTGACATTGTGTCAGTTTAAAACAGATGAGGTCCAACCCATTGACATTGTGTCAGTTTAAAACAGACGAGGTCCAACCCATTGACATTGTGTCAGTTTAAAACAGACGAGGTCCAACCCATTGACATTGTGTCAGTTTAAAACTTTCAAGGTCCAACCCATTGACATTGTATCCGTTTAAAACAGACAAGGTCCAACCCATTGACATTGTGTCAGTTTAAAACAGACGAGGCCCAACCCATTGACATTGTGTCAGTTTAAAACAGACGAGGTCCAACCCATTGACATTGTGTCAGTTTAAAACAGACGAGGCCCAACCCATTGACATTGTGTCAGTTTAAAACAGATGAGGTCCAACCCATTGACATTGTGTCAGTTTAAAACAGACGAGGCCCAACCCATTGACATTGTGTCAGTTTAAAACAGATGACGTCCAACCCATTGACATTGTGTCAGTTTAAAACAGACGAGGTCCAACCCATTGACATTGTGTCAGTTTAAAACAGACGAGGCCCAACCCATTGACATTGTGTCAGTTTAAAACAGATGACGTCCAACCCATTGACATTGTGTCAGTTTAAAACAGACGAGGTCCAACCCATTGACAGACGAGGTCCAACCCATTGACATTGTGTCAGTTTAAAACAGACGAGGTCCAACCCATTGACATTGTGTCAGTTTAAAACAGACGAGGTCCAACCCATTGACATTGTGTCAGTTTAAAACAGACGGGGCCCAACCCATTGACAGACGGGGCCCAACCCATTGACAGACGGGGCCCAACCCATTGACATTGTGTCAGTTTAAAACAGACAAGGTCCAACCCATTGACAGACGGGGCCCAATACCTTCAACAACTCCATAAATGGTACAGCTGCTGATTCAAACCCAGCAGTCAACATGGGGGACACGATGAAAAGGGTTAACTAGTGACGGAGAGGAGAGGCTTGGGACAGATGACACTACTTCCCGGATAACAAATCCCGATTGGATCGCTTTTCATCCTTCATTCCCTTTAATTCCACAGCTATAGTTTTCTATAATCCCTGCAGTATGACCAGCTGGTTACAGCTATAGTTTTATATAATCCCTGCAGTATGACCAGCTGGTTACAGCTATAGTTTTCTATAATCCCTGCAGTATGACCAGCTGGTTACAGCTATAGTTTTCTATAATCCCTGCAGTATGACCAGCTGGTAACAGCTATAGTTTTCTATAATCCCTGCAGTATGACCAGCTGGTTACAGCTATAGTTTTCTATAATCCCTGCAGTATGACCAGCTGGTAACAGCTATAGTTTTCTATAATCCCTGCAGTATGACCAGCTGGTTACAGCTATAGTTTTCTATAATCCCTGCAGTATGACCAGCTGGTTACAGCTATAGTTTTCTATAATCCCTGCAGTATGACCAGCTGGTAACAGCTATAGTTTTCTATAATCCCTGCAGTATGACCAGCTGGTAACAGCTATAGTTTTATATAATCCCTGCAGTATGACCAGCTGGTTACAGCTATAGTTCTCTATAATCCCTGCATTATGACCAGCTGGTTACAGCTATAGTTTTCTATAATCCCTGCAGTATGACCAGCTGGTTACAGCTATAGTTTTCTATAATCCCTGCAGTATGACCAGCTGGTTACAGCTATAGTTTTCTATAATCCCTGCAGTATGACCAGCTGGTTACAGCTATAGTTTTCTATAATCCCTGCAGTATGACCAGCTGGTTACAGCTATAGTTTTCTATAATCCCTGCAGTATGACCAGCTGGTTACAGCTATAGTTCTCTATAATCCCTACAGTATGACCAGCTGGTTACAGCTATAGTTTTCTATAATCCCTGCAGTATGACCAGCTGGTTACAGCTATAGTTTTCTATAATCCCTGCAGTATGACCAGCTGGTTACAGCTATAGTTCTCTATAATCCCTGCAGTATGATCAGCTGGTAACAGCTATAGTTTTCTATAATCCCTGCAGTATGACCAGCTGGTAACAGCTATAGTTTTCTATAATCCCTGCAGTATGACCAGCTGGTAACAGCTATAGTTTTCTATAATCCCTGCAGTATGACCGGCTGGTTACAGCTATAGTTTTCTATAATCCCTGCAGTATGACCAGCTGGTAACAGCTATAGTTCTCTATAATCCCTGCAGTATGACCAGCTGGTTACAGCTATAGTTTTCTATAATCCCTGCAGTATGACCAGCTGGTTACAGCTATAGTTTTCTATAATCCCTGCATTATGACCAGCTGGTAACAGCTATAGTTTTCTATAATCCCTGCAGTATGACCAGCTGGTTACAGCTATAATTTTCTATAATCCCTGCAGTATGACCAGCTGGTAACAGCTATAGTTTTCTATAATCCCTGCAGTATGACCAGCTGGTTACAGCTATAGTTTTCTATAATCCCTGCAGTATGACCAGCTGGTTACAGCTATAGTTTTCTATAATCCCTGCAGTATGACCAGCTGGTTACAGCTATAGTTTTCTATAATCCCTGCAGTATGACCAGCTGGTTACAGCTATAGTTCTCTATAATCCCTACAGTATGACCAGCTGGTTACAGCTATAGTTTTCTATAATCCCTGCAGTATGACCAGCTGGTTACAGCTATAGTTTTCTATAATCCCTGCAGTATGACCAGCTGGTTACAGCTATAGTTTTCTATAATCCCTGCAGTATGACCAGCTGATAATCCTTGTGCCGTATAGAACCCTGTTCACCAACACATCCAGTTGATCCTACACATCCTTCCTCAATGATACATCTTTGTATTAGCAAGTTTGGGACGGCAGCGTAGCCTAGTGGTCAGAGCGTTGGACTAGTAACCGAAAAATTGCAAGATTGAATCCCCGAGCTGACAAGGTAAAAATCTGTTGTTCTGCCTCTGAACAAGGCTAGTTAACTCACTGTTCCTAGGCCGTCATTGAAAATAAGAATTTGTTCTTAACTGACTTGCCTAGTTAAATAACGGTACAAATTTAAATTTAAAAAAGTCCCACACAAAAGGTGGCGTTAGCAATTCAACATTCTATAGTGAAAACAAAGCTTGATTATTTTAGCTAATCTCCGTTAATCCAGAACTACAATCATTCTTCGGTAGTATGTCCGCGAGAGCATCCATTGCTCCCAACAAACCTAACAAAGCCACAAGCACTGACAGACAGACATGTTGCGAAGCCAACCAGACTAAAACGTGACAGATGAGGATGTTCTCGTCTATAAATTTGTTCGGCTTTGTTCTCCTGTCTCGGTGAAAGATGGCCATTCATAAAGACGTGAAACTCTCCCCAGGCTCCTCTCCGTGGGTCTATGCCCATAACTCACGGATGTTACAGTTTATTGGTCCGTTTGCTGCGGTAAAATCCATGGGAGTCAAAAGCAAGTGGAGTCAGAACGAAGACAAATGACACTGGAGAAAATCAATCAGAAACACACCACAACCACAGAATCCTCAGAAACCGCTCAGATGGTTGGTCGTCTGAAACCTGTGTTTGGCTCCTCTACAGGGAGATGGGTTGGGCCTAACGATGGACCTGCGCTGGTTGGCTGATGGTTGTGTATATTAAGTACTACTGCAGTAGTTAGGAGAGTTGAACACATTGCATTATTGTGATGGATGATGGCAGGAACACACAGTCTGAACACACAGCATGGATCTGAATTCGACAAGCTCAGCTTTCCCTCCTCAGGCGTGTAGAGGCCCACATTCGGTTTACTGAGAAAGATCTTTATAAACAAATTTTTAAGTATAATATAGCAAACTATGGAAAATGATCACCAGGGAAATCAGGTTGGTGTCTGTAGTCGAGAGCCTCAAACCAGGTACTCTCCACTTTAAACAGTTACCTACAACTAGACATGCACGTGTGTCCTAAAGAAGTCTATAGAGATCATTAGAGGTTGACCCAGTCTTCACTTTCAGAGCATTCCAGTGTCCTGGGTCTTAAATTCTAGTCCTGGTGGTTAGAGAACATGCCAAGGCTCGACTCCCTGGTTAATCATGATGCCGGAGTCAGCCGGAGACTCCTGTCAGAGACACACATATCAGTCACAGTGTGGGAGGGAGACGGGACTGGAGGTAGGGCTGGGCGATATGGACAAATATATCGTATCACAGTATGACGTGTTTTTGAATAATACGTTTGCTTTAGGAGTAGTGAGTAGTGATCCCAGGGTGCTTTAGGAGTAGTGAGTAGTGATCCCAGGGTGCTTTATGAGTAGTGAGTAGTGATCCCAGGGTGCTTTATGAGTAGTGAGTAGTGATCCCAGGGTGCTTTAGGAGTAGTGAGTAGTGATCCCAGGGTGCTTTATGAGTAGTGAGTAGTGATCCCAGGGTGCTTTATGAGTAGTGATCCCAGGGTGCTTTAGGAGTAGTGAGTAGTGAGTAGTGATCCCAGGGTGCTTTATGAGTAGTGAGTGATCCCAGGGTGCTTTATGAGTAGTGAGTAGTGATCCCAGGGTGCTTTAGGAGTAGTGAGTAGTGATCCCAGGGTGCTTTAGGAGTAGTGAGTAGTGATCCCAGGGTGCTTTAGGAGTAGTGAGTAGTGATCCCAGGGTGGTTTAGGAGTAGTGAGTAGTGATCCCAGGGTGCTTTAGGAGTAGTGAGTAGTGATCCCAGGGTGCTTTAGGAGTAGTGAGGAGTGATCCCAGGGTGCTTTAGGAGTAGTGAGTAGTGATCCCAGGGTGCTTTAGGAGTAGTGAGTTGTGATCACAGGGTGCTTTATGAGTAGTGAGTAGTGATCCCAGGGTGCTTTAGGAGTAGTGAGTAGTGATCCCAGGGTGCTTTAGGAGTAGTGAGTAGTGATCCCAGGGTGCTTTAGGAGTAGTGAGGAGTGATCCCAGGGTGCTTTAGGAGTAGTGAGTAGTGATCCCAGGGTGCTTTAGGAGTAGTGAGTAGTGATCCCAGGGTGCTTTATGAGTAGTGAGTAGTGATCCCAGGGTGCTTTAGGAGTAGTGAGTAGTGATCCCAGGGTGCTTTAGGAGTAGTGAGTAGTGATCCCAGGGTGCTTTAGGAGTAGTGAGTGATCCCAGGGTGCTTTATGAGTAGTGAGTAGTGATCCCAGGGTGCTTTAGGAGTAGTGAGTAGTGATCCCAGGGTGCTTTAGGAGTAGTGAGTAGTGATCCCAGGGTGCTTTAGGAGTAGTGAGTGATCCCAGGGTGCTTTATGAGTAGTGAGTAGTGATCCCAGGGTGCTCTATGAGTAGTGAGTAGTGATCCCAGGGTGCTTTAGGAGTAGTGAGTAGTGATCCCAGGGTGCTTTAGGAGTAGTGAGTGATCCCAGGGTGCTTTAGGAGTAGTGAGTGATCCCAGGGTGCTTTATGAGTAGTGAGTAGTGATCCCAGGGTGCTCTATGTGTAGTGAGTAGTGATCCCAGGGTGCTCTATGAGTAGTGAGTAGTGATCCCAGGGTGTTTTATGAGTAGTGATCCCAGGGTGCTCTATGAGTAGTGAGTAGTGATCCCAGGGTGCTTTAGGAGTAGTGAGTAGTGATCCCAGGGTGCTTTATGAGTAGTGAGTAGTGATCCCAGGGTGCTCTATGAGTAGTGAGTAGTGATCCCAGGGTGCTTTAGGAGTAGTGAGTAGTGATCCCAGGGTGCTTTATGAGTAGTGAGTAGTGATCCCAGGGTGCTTTAGGAGTAGTGAGTAGTGATCCCAGGGTGCTCTATGAGTAGTGAGTGATCCCAGGGTGCTCTATGAGTAGTGAGTAGTGATCCCAGGGTGCTTTATGAGTAGTGAGTAGTGATCCCAGGGTGCTCTATGAGTAGTGAGTAGTGATCCCAGGGTGCTTTAGGAGTAGTGAGTAGTGATCCCAGGGTGGTTTAGGAGTAGTGATCCCAGGGTGCTCTATGAGTAGTGAGTAGTGATCCCAGGGTGCTCTATGAGTAGTGAGTAGTGATCCCAGGGTGCTTTATGAGTAGTGAGTAGTGATCCCAGGGTGCTTTAGGAGTAGTGATCCCAGGGTGGTTTAGGAGTAGTGATCCCAGGGTGCTTTATGAGTAGTGGGTAGTGATCCCAGGGTGCTCTATGAGTAGTGAGTAGTGATCCCAGGGTGCTCTATGAGTAGTGAGTAGTGATCCCAGGGTGCTCTATGAGTAGTGAGTAGTGATCCCAGGGTGCTCTATGAGTAGTGAGTAGTGATCCCAGGGTGCTTTAGGAGTAGTGAGTAGTGATCCCAGGGTGGTTTAGGAGTAGTGATCCCAGGGTGCTCTATGAGTAGTGAGTAGTGATCCCAGGGTGCTCTATGAGTAGTGAGTAGTGATCCCAGGGTGCTTTATGAGTAGTGAGTAGTGATCCCAGGGTGCTCTATGAGTAGTGAGTAGTGATCCCAGGGTGCTCTATGAGTAGTGAGTAGTGATCCCAGGGTGCTTTAGGAGTAGTGATCCTAGGGTGGTTTAGGAGTAGTGAGTAGTGAACCCAGGGTGGTTTATGAGTAGTGATCCCAGGGTGCTTTATGAGTAGTGAGTAGTGATCCCAGGGTGCTTTAGGAGTAGTGATCCCAGGGTGGTTTAGGAGTAGTGAGTAGTGAACCCAGGGTGCTCTATAAGTAGTGAGTAGTGATCCCAGGGTGCTTTAGGAGTAGTGAGTAGTGATCCCAGGGTGCTCTATGAGTAGTGATCCCAGGGTGCTTTATGAGTAGTGATCCCAGGGTGCTTTATGAGTAGTGATCCCAGGGTGCTCTATGAGTAGTGATCCCAGGGTGCTTTATGAGTAGTGATCCCAGGGTGCTTTATGAGTAGTGAGTGATCCCTAGGGTGGTTTAGGAGTAGTGAGTGATCCCAGGGTGCTCTATGAGTAGTGAGTGATCCCACGGTGCTTTATGAGTAGTGAGTAGTGATCCCAGGGTGGTTTAGGAGTAGTGAGTAGTGATCCCAGGGTGCTTTAGGAGTAGTGAGTAGTGATCCCAGGGTGCTTTATGAGTAGTGATCCCAGGGTGGTTTATGAGTAGTGAGTAGTGATCCCAGGGTGCTTTATGAGTAGTGAGTAGTGATCCCAGGGTGGTTTAGGAGTAGTGAGTAGTGATCCCAGGGTGCTTTATGAGTAGTGATCCCAGGGTGGTTTATGAGTAGTGAGTAGTGATCCCAGGGTGGTTTAGGAGTAGTGAGTAGTGAGTAGCACCTAAGTGCCAGGGTGCTTTATGAGTAGTGATCCCAGGGTGGTTTATGAGTAGTGAGTGATCCCTAGGGTGGTTTAGGAGTAGTGAGTGATCCCTAGGGTGGTTTAGGAGTAGTGAGTGATCCCTAGGGTGGCAACACACACACATTCTAAGTGATGTCAATGGGTCTTTCTCCATTCTGATTGGTTGAATACTGTTCAATTCAACTTGTACATTTGAGTTATTTAGCAGTCGCTCTTCTCCAGAGCTGCTAACATGATTTAGGTCCCAACTTCCTAAGAAAAAGACAAACTAGATGTTTGCAGATGTAAGAAACACAACCTAATAGTGTCACTATAGAACACTAGTGGATTTATATTAAGATGCAAAGTGAAAACAGCATCGTCAACATTGTTACATGCTGCGGGATGGGGCGGGGCAAGGCGGGGCAGGGCGGGGCGGAGCAGGGCAGGGCGGGGCAGGGCGGGGCGGAGCGGGGCAGGGCGGGGCAGGGCGGGGCGGGGCATGGAGAGAGATGACTCAAGGAGCCAAGTAAACTATAAAAATTGACTTTACACACTGCGTATCCCATTTAACAAACCAAACACTCAAATACCGTTACAGAAGGTAAAGGAAACCACCCAGTCCTAAATGGACCTATAAGGTATACCACCCAGCCCTAAATGGACCTATAAGGTATACCACCCAGCCCTAAATGGACCTATACGGTATACAACACAGTCCTAAATGGACCTATACGGTATACAACCTAGGACCTAAATGGACCTATAAGGTATACAACCTAGGACCTAAATGGACCTATAAGGTATACAACCTAGGACCTAAATGGACCTATACGGTATACAACCTAGGACCTAAATGGACCTATAAGGTATACAACCTAGGACCTAAATGGACCTATATGGTATACAACCTAGGACCTAAATGGACCTATAAGGTATACAACCTAGGACCTAAATGGACCTACATGGTATACAACCTAGGACCTAAATGGACCTATAAGGTATACAACCTAGGACCTAAATGGACCTATAAGGTATACAACCTAGGACCTAAATGGACCTATATGGTATACAACCTAGGACCTAAATGGACCTATACGGTATACAACCTAGGACCTAAATGGACCTATATGATATACAACCTAGGACCTATACGGTATACAACCTAGGACCTAAATGGACCTATAAGGTATACAACCTAGGACCTAAATGGACCTATACGGTATACAACCTAGGACCTAAATGGACCTATATGGTATACAACCTAGGACCTAAATGGACCTATATGGTATACAACCCAGTCCTAAATGGACCTATATGGTATACAACCCAGTCCTAAATGGACCTATAAGGTATACCATCCAGTCCTAAATGGACCTATATGGTTTACAACCTAGGACCTGAACACTTCCCAGCAGGGACTCAACGCATCCAGTAGTTTAAAGACAACATGTCACTCTGTTAGACTCTGTAGAGAACTAAACACTTCCCAGCAGGGACTCAACACATCCAGTAGTTTAAAGACAACATGTCACTCTGTTAGATCACTGACTCTGTAGAGACCTGAACACTTCCCAGCAGGGACTCAACACGTCCAGTAGTTTAAAGACAACATGTCACTCTGTTAGATCTCTCTAAAAAGAGACTGGGTATTTCCTGACACCAAACAACAGGCATCCATCCTAATCCTTACATAGGGCACTACTTTAGACCAGAGCCCTATGGGGTAGGGCACTACTTTAGACCAGAGCCCTATGGGGTAGGGCACTACTTTAGACCAGAGCCCTATGAGGTAGGGCACTACTTTTGACCAGAGCCCTATGGGGTAGGGCACTACCTTTGACCAGAGCCCTATGGGATAGGGCACTACTTTAGACCAGAGCCCTATGGGATAGGGCACTACTTTAGACCAGAGCCCATGGGGTAGGGCACTACTTTAGACCAGAGCCCTATGGGGTAGGGCACTACTTTAGACCAGAGCCCTATGAGGTAGGGCACTACCTTTGACCAGAGCCCTATGGGATAGGGCACTACTTTAGACCAGAGCCCTATGGGGTAGGGCACTACTTTAGACCAGAGCCCTATGGAGTAGGGCACTACTTTAGACCAGAGCCCTATGGGGTAGGGCACTACTTTAGACCAGAGCCCTATGGGATAGGGCACTACTTTAGACCAGAGCCCATGGGGTAGGGCACTACTTTAGACCAGAGCCCTATGGGGTAGGGCACTACTTTAGACCAGAGCCCTATGGGATAGGGCACTACCTTTGACCAGAGCCCTATGGGATAGGGCACTACTTTAGACCAGAGCCCTATGGGGTAGGGCACTACTTTAGACCAGAGCCCTATGGGGTAGGGCACTACTGTAGACCAGAGCCCTATGGAGTAGGGCACTACTTTAGACCAGAGCCCTATGGGGTAGGGCACTACTTTAGACCAGAGCCCTATGGGGTAGGGCACTACTTTTGACCAGAGCCCTGTGGGGTAGGGCACTACTTTAGACCAGAGCCCTATGGGGTAGGGCACTACGTTAGACCAGAGCCCTATGGGGTAGGGCACTACTTTAGACCAGAGCCCTATGGGGTAGGGAATATGGTACCATTTGAGAGCCCTATGGGGTAGCGCACTATTTTAGACCAGAACCCTATGGGATAGGGCACTACTTTAGACCAGAGCCCTATGGGATAGGGCACTACTTTAGACCAGAGCCCTATGGGATAGGGCACCACTTTAGACCAGAGCCCTATGGGATAGGGCACCACTTTAGACCAGAGCCCTATGGGGTAGTGCACAACTTTAGACCAGAGCCCTATGGGATAGGGCACTACTTTAGACCAGAGCTCTATGGGATAGGGCACTACTTTAGACCAGAGCCCTATGGGATAGGGCACTACTTTAGACCAGAGCCCTATGGGATAGGGCACTACTTTTGACCAGAGCCCTATGGGGTAGGGCACTACTTTAGACCAGAGCCCTATGGGGTAGGGAATATGGTGCCATTTGAGAGCCCTATGGGATAGGGCACTACTTTAGACCAGAGCCCTATGGGATAGGGCACTACTTTAGACCAGAGCCCTATGGGGTAGGGCACGACTTTAGACCAGAGCCCTATGGGATAGGGAATATGGTGCCATTTGAGACGCTGTCCGTCTCTAGTGATGTAATGACAGATGTTTGGTTAAACTAGGCTACACAGCAAGTGTTCCGTAGATCTACAGTAAGCTACACGTCAAGTGTTCCGTAGGTCTACAGTAGGCTACAAGGCAAGTGTTCAATATGCCTAGGCTATATGGGAAGTGGTCAATATGCCTACATGGATAGTGTTCAATATGCCTAGGCTATATGGATAGTGTTCAATATGCCCAGGCTATATGGATAGTGTTCAATATGCCTAGGCTATATGGATAGTGTTCAATATGCCCAGGCTATATGGATAGTGTTCAATATGTCTATATGGATAGTGTTCAACATGCCTAGGCTATATGGATAGTGTTCAATATGCCTAGGCTATATGGATAGTGTTCAATATGCCTAGGCTATATGGATAGTGTTCAATATGCCCAGGCTATATGGATAATGTTCAACATGCCCAGGCTATATGGATAGTGTTCAATATGCCTACAGTAGGCTACATGGATAGTGGTCAATATGCCTACAGTAGGCTACATGGAAAGTGTTCAATATGCCCAGGCTATATGGATAGTGTTCAATATGCCCAGGCTATATGGATAGTGTTCAATATGCCTACAGTATGCTATATGGATAGTGTTCAATATACCTACAGTAGGCTACATGGATAGCGGTCAATATGCCTACAGTAGGCTACATGGAAAGTGTTCAATATGCCTACAGTAGGCTACATGGAAAGTGTTCAATATGCCCAGGCTATATGGATAGTGTTCAATATGTCTAGGCTATATGGATAGTGTTCAATATGTCTAGGCTATATGGATAGTGTTCAATATGCCTAGGCTATATGGGAAGTGTTCAATATGTCTAGGCTATATGGATAGTGTTCAATATGCCTAGGCTATATGGATAGTGTTCAATATGCCCAGGCTATATGGATAGTGTTCAAAATGTCTATATGGAAAGTGTTCAATATGCCCAGGCTATATGGGAAGTGTTCAATATGTCTACATGGATAGTGTTCAACATGTCTAGGCTATATGGATAGTGTTCAATATGTCTATATGGATAGTGTTCAATATGTCTAGGCTATATGGATAGTGTTCAATACGTCTACATGGATAGTGTTCAATATGTCTACATGGATAGTGTTCAATATGTCTAGGCTACATGGATAGTGTTCAATATGTCTACATGGATAGTGTTCAATATGCCTAGGCTATATGGATAGTGTTCAATATGTCTAGGCTATATGGATAGTGTTCAATATGCCTAGGCTATATGGATAGTGTTCAATATGTCTAGCCTATATGGATAGTGTTCAATATGTCTAGCCTATATGGATAGTGTTCAATATGCCTACATGGATAGTGTTCAATATGTCTACATGGATAATGTTCAATATGTCTAGGCTATATGGATAGTGTTCTATATGTCTACATGGATAGTGTTCAATATGTCTAGGCTATATGGATAGTGTTCAATATGTCTACATGGATAATGTTCAATATGTCTAGGCTATATGGATAGTGTTCTATATGTCTATATGGATAGTGTTCAATATGCCTAGGCTATATGGATAGTGTTCAATATGCCTACATGGATAGTGTTCAATATGCCTAGGTTATATGGATAGTGTTCAATATGCCTAGGCTATATGGATAGTGTTCAATATGCCTAGGCTATATGGATAGTGTTCAATATGCCTAGGCCTAAACTATATGCTACACGCCACAGATTCAACCAGTCCTTCTAACGTGAAACTGCAGTGCGTGGGGACATCTGCTATCCGCCTTTCATCACTCTTGTCCAGAGTGAGCCAAGAAAGACGCTATCTGTTACATAAGACATCATCTTTGGTCTGCATTACAGTTGTTTTGAAAATAAATAAAAATAAATAAATAAAAAATATATATTTTTTAAAATACACAAAATCATCCTTGCAAGTTTGTATGTTGTTAAAAGAAAAGTAAAAGAAAAGTACCCTGCAAAGCCTGATAAACATATATCATAAACACATCGGGGGAAAGCCCAGTCCTCTGGACGGGGAAGGACACACAGGGGGATTTATTTACCCTCTCGTTAAAATGTTGTTTTATTGGGGAAAGAGGCAGGTCTCTTAAATCAAACATGGTAAACAAATGACACATAAAAACCTCTGGATAGATTAGAATGGTTGGTCAACATGGGGGGGGAAACCCCCCCCCACACAGCTGAGATATATTCACAAGACGGGATGCTCCAGAGCGCCACAGGGTGATGAACTAGTAGCTAGCTAGGAGCTACTGCCTCCTCTAGAGAATCACTTTGCCATCACAAAGCTAAATTGAAGAGATGATTAAGTAAATTAGAAAGCTAAATTATTTTTGGGGTCTTTCGACTTCCTGCTGTCCATCGTCATTAGTTTGAGATGCCCTGTCGTCTGTACCAGCTGGCGGAGTGAGTCACGACTCAGTGTGTACTGTCTCTTCATTCTACCTCATCTACATGTTAATACTTTACCACTGTGTACCCTGCAGTATGTAGAATACAGCCAGAGAGACTCAGTGAGTACCGTCTCTTCATTCTCCCCAGAGAGGCTCAGTGAGTACCGTCTCGTCACTCTACCTCATCTACATGTCAATACTTTACCACTGTGTACCCTGCAGTATGTAGAATACAGCCAGAGAGACTCAGTGAGTACCGTCTCTTCACTCTCCCCAGAGAGACTCAGTGAGTACCGTCTCGTCACTCTCCCCAGAGAGACTCAGTGAGTACCGTCTCGTCACTCTCCCCAGAGAGACTCAGTGAGTACCGTCTCTTCACTCTCCCCAGAGAGACTCAGTGAGTACCGTCTCTTCACTCTCCCCAGAGAGACTCAGTGAGTACCGTCTCTTCATTCTCCCCAGAGAGACTCAGTGAGTACCGTCTCGTCACTCTCCCCAGAGAGACTCAGTGAGTACAGTCTCTTCATTCTCCCCAGAGAGACTCAGTGAGTACCGTCTCTTCATTCTCCCCAGAGAGACTCAGTGAGTACCGTCTCTTCATTTTGACTTTGTGGAAACTATTGCTCCTTACATACACTACTGTACAATATGGCCCATCCTCTCACAGCTACACTATGGCCCATCCTCTCACAGCTACAATATGGCCCATCCTATCACACCTACACTATGGCCCATCCTCTCACAGCTACAATATGGCCCATCCTCTCACAACTACACTATGGCCCATCCTCTCACACCTACACTATGGCCCATCCTCTCACACCAACAAGTCACGAGTCACTACAGCGTAGGACACAAGTCACTACCGCGTAGGACACGAGTCACTACCGCGTAGGACACGAGTCACTACCGCGTAGGACACGAGTCACTACCGCGTAGGACACGAGTCACTACCGCGTAGGACACGAGTCACTACCGCGTAGGACACGAGTCACTACCGCGTAGGACACGAGTCACTACCACGTAGGACACGAGTCACTACCACGTAGGACACAAGCCACTACCACGTAGGACACGAGCCACTACCACGTAGGACACGAGCCACTACCACGTAGGACACGAGCCACTACCACGTAGGACACGAGCCACTACCACGTAGGACACGAGTCACTACCACGTAGGACACGAGTCACTACCGCGTAGGACACGAGTCACCACCGCGTAGGACACGAGTCACCACCACGTAGGACACGAGCCACTACCACGTAGGACACGAGCCACTACCACGTAGGACACGAGTCACTACCGCGTAGGACACGAGTCACTACCGCGTAGGACACGAGTCACTACCACGTAGGACACAAGCCACTACCTAGTAGGACACGAGTCACTACCGCGTAGGACACAAGCCACTACCACGTAGGACACGAGTCACTACCGCGTAGGACACGAGCCACTACCACGTAGGACACGAGTCACTACCACGTAGGACACTGTAGATTGAGAGCCCTGACAAAGGGAAAGTCACGCCAGGAGGCTGAGGATATCAAATGTTTAACCTGAAACTGAAAGCTGCCAGCATGGTTCCAATTAAGAGGCAGTGCCAAGCGCGAGTGAACGAGAGAGAGAGAGAGAGACTGAAGAGAGAGAGACTGAAGAGAGAGAGAGAGAGAGAGAGAGAGACTGGAGAGAGAGAGAGAGAGAGACTAAAGAGTGAGTAAGAGAGAGAGAGAGAGACTGAAGAGAGAGGAAGAGAGAGAGAGACTGAAGAGAGACTGAAGAGAGAGGAAGAGAGAGAGACTGAAGAGAGACTGAAGAGAGAGAGAGACTGAAGAGAGAGAGACACTGAAGAGAGAGAGACACTGAAGAGAGAGAGAGACTGAAGGGAGAGAGACTGAAGAGAGAGAGAGAGACTGAAGCGAGAGAGAGACTGAAGCGAGAGAGACTGAAGAGAGAGAGACTGAAGAGAGAGAGACTGAAGAGAGAGGAAGAGAGAGACTGAAGAGAGAGAGAGACTGAATAGAGAGGAAGAGAGAGAGAGAGAGAGAGATGCCACTGAATGACGTTAGTCTGATAGAAGTATTTATAGAGAAGTTTTAATCCTGGGTATTGGCTAAACTAAGCCCTGATGATGTGCTGCTGCAGGCCAACGTGTTCTCTCCAACCAACCCCCTCAGGACAGAGCAATGGGCAATGGAGCAGGCAGACAGGGAGACGGGGAGACAGACAGGCAGTCGGGAGACAGGCAGTCGGGGGGAAGGGCAGTCGGGTAGACAGGCAGTCGGGGAGACGGGCAGATGGGGGGAAGGGCAGTCGGGTAGACAGGCAGACGGGGGGAAGGACAGTCGGGTAGACAGGCAGACGGGTAGACAGGCAGACGGGTAGACAGGCAGACGGGGGAAGGGCAGTCGGGGAGACAGGCAGACGGGTAGACAGGCAGACGGGGGGAAGGGCAGTCGGGTAGAAATCCTCCCAGCCCTAGGGAAAAGGTTGTGTTTTGCGGCCCACCTTTCGGCAGGAACGTCTCTTTATACTTCTATAGGTCCATTTTTCAGCCAGGACTCCAGTACTCAGCTAGCTAGGACAACAGGAGCTAGCTGGCTAGGACAACAGGAGCTAGCTGGCTAGGACAACAGGAGCTAGCTAGCTAGGACAACGGGAGCTAGCTAGCTAGGACTCCAGTACTCAGCTAGCTAGGTCAACAGGAGCTAGCTGGCTAGGACAACAGGAGCTAGCTAGCTATGACTCCAGTACTCAGCTAGCTAGGACAACATGAGCTAGCTAGCTAGGACTCCAGTACTCAGCTAGCTAGGACAACAGGAGTTAGCCTGCTAGGACTCCCGTACTCAGCTAGCTAGGACAACAGGCGCTAGCTAGCTAGGACTCCCGTACACAGCTAGCTAGGACTCCAGTACACAGCTAGCTAGCTAAGGATACCTAGGACACCGGTAGATGGTATCCTCCGCCCCTGTATGTCGGGCACCATTTTCCCACAGTTCTGTTAACGACGGTGAGGGCAGGTGTTCGGCAGGCAATAGCAAAGGACACTGGGTGCTAGCTAGCTAGACCAACCAGAGACCTCCGGAAAAGCGGTGGACCAACCAGAGACTCCCGGAAGAGCCGTGGACCAACCAGAGACCTCCGGAAGAGCCGTGGACCAACCAGAGACCTCCGGAAGAGCCGTGGACCAACCAGAGACCCTTAGGAAGAGCCTTGGACCAACCAGAGACCTCCGGAAGAGCCGTGGACCAACCAGAGACCCTTAGGAAGAGCCTTGGACCAACCAGAGACCTCTGGAAGAGCCGTGGACCAACCAGAGACCTCCGGAAGAGCCGTGGACCAACCAGAGACCCTTAGGAAGAGCCGTGGACCAACCAGAGACCCTTAGGAAGAGCCGTGGACCAACCAGAGACCCTTAGGAAGAGCCGTGGACCAACCAGAGACCCTTAGGAAGAGCCGTGGACCAACCAGAGAACCTTAGGAAGAGCCGTGGACCAACCAGAGACCTCCGGAAGAGCCGTGGACCAACCAGAGACCCTTAGGAAGAGCCATGAACCAACCAGAGACCCTTAGGAAGAGCCGGGGACCAACCAGAGACCCTTAGGAAGAGCCGTGGACCAACCAGAGACCCTTAGGAAGAGCCATAGATCAACCAGAGACAAAGATTTTGCATTAAAAGGACCTGTATACTTTTCAAAGACAGGTTGCCTCAGAACAGAACCATATAGGCTATTTACAGCTCTGGGTTGCCTTGGTCAGATGCAGAATGATACAGAGAGTATCCAGCTGATCTGTGGCAATCACATCAAACATTACAATATTTAACTAAACACAGGGATGAACAGCTAGCTAGGAGTAGGTTTAGGACCCATCGCCAGAGGAGATGGGAAGAGGGGCAGACGACAAACTGCTGCCACAATATTTAAACTGAACACAGGGATGAACAGCTAGCTAGGAGTAGGTTTTAGGACCCATCGTCAGAGGAGATGGGAAGAGGGGCAGACGACAAACTGCTGCCTCAATATTTAAACTGAACACAGGGATGAACAGCTAGCTAGGAGTAGGTTTTAGGACCCATCGTCAGAGGAGATGGGAAGAGGGGCAGACGACAAACTGCTGCCACAATATTTAAACTGAACACAGGGATGAACAGCTAGCTAGGAGTAGGTTTAGGACCCATCGTCAGAGGAGATGGGAAGAGGGGCAGACGACAAACTGCTGCCACAATATTTAAACTGAACACAGGGATGAACAGCTAGCTAGGAGTAGGTTTAGGACCCATCGTCAGAGGAGATGGGAAGAGGGGCAGACGACAAACTGCTGCCACAATATTTAAACTGAACACAGGGATGAACAGCTAGCTAGGAGTAGGTTTAGGACCCATCGTCAGAGGAGATGGGAAGAGGGGCAGACGACAAACTGCTGCCACAATATTTAAACTGAACACAGGGATGAACAGCTAGCTAGGAGTAGGTTTAGGACCCATCGTCAGAGGAGATGGGAAGAGGGGCAGACGACAAACTGCTGCCACAATATTTAAACTGAACACAGGGATGAACAGCTAGCTAGGAGTAGGTTTAGGACCCATCGTCAGAGGAGATGGGAAGAGGGGCAGACGACAAACTGCTGCCACAATATTTAAACTGAACACAGGGATGAACAGCTAGCTAGGAGTAGGTTTAGGACCCATCGTCAGAGGAGATGGGAAGAGGGGCAGACGACAAACTGCTGCCACAATATTTAAACTGAACACAGGGATGAACAGCTAGCTAGGAGTAGGTTTAGGACCCATCGTCAGAGGAGATGGGAAGAGGGGCAGACGACAAACTGCTGCCACAATATTTAAACTGAACACAGGGATGAACAGCTAGCTAGGAGTAGGTTTAGGACCCATCGTCAGAGGAGATGGGAAGAGGGGCAGACGACAAACTGCTGCCACAATATTTAAACTGAACACAGGGATGAACAGCTAGCTAGGAGTAGGTTTAGGACCCATCGTCAGAGGAGATGGGAAGAGGGGCAGACGACAAACTGCTGCCACAATATTTAAACTGAACACAGGGATGAACAGCTAGCTAGGAGTAGGTTTAGGACCCATCGTCAGAGGAGATGGGAAGAGGGGCAGACGACAAACTGCTGCCACAATATTTAAACTGAACACAGGGATGAACAGCTAGCTAGGAGTAGGTTTAGGACCCATCGTCAGAGGAGATGGGAAGAGGGGCAGACGACAAACTGCTGCCACAATATTTAAACTGAACACAGGGATGAACAGCTAGCTAGGAGTAGGTTTAGGACCCATCGTCAGAGGAGATGGGAAGAGGGGCAGACGACAAACTGCTGCCACAATATTTAAACTGAACACAGGGATGAACAGCTAGCTAGGAGTAGGTTTAGGACCCATCGTCAGAGGAGATGGGAAGAGGGGCAGACGACAAACTGCTGCCACAATATTTAAACTGAACACAGGGATGAACAGCTAGCTAGGAGTAGGTTTAGGACCCATCGTCAGAGGAGATGGGAAGAGGGGCAGACGACAAACTGCTGCCACAATATTTAAACTGAACACAGGGATGAACAGCTAGCTAGGAGTAGGTTTAGGACCCATCGTCAGAGGAGATGGGAAGAGGGGCAGACGACAAACTGCTGCCACAATATTTAAACTGAACACAGGGATGAACAGCTAGCTAGGAGTAGGTTTTAGGACCCATCGTCAGAGGAGATGGGAAGAGGGGCAGACGACAAACTGCTGCCACAATATTTAAACTGAACACAGGAATGAACAGCTAACTAGGAGTAGGTTTAGGACCCATCGTCAGAGGAGATGGGAAGAGGGGCAGACGACAAACTGCTGCCACAATATTTAAACTGAACACAGGAATGAACAGCTAGCTAGGAGTAGGTTTAGGACCCATCGTCAGAGGAGATGGGAAGAGGGGCAGACGACAAACTGCTGCCACAATATTTAAACTGAACACAGGGATGAACAGCTAGCTAGGAGTAGGTTTAGGACCCATCGTCAGAGGAGATGGGAAGAGGGGCAGACGACAAACTGCTGCCACAATATTTAAACTGAACACAGGGATGAACAGCTAGCTAGGAGTAGGTTTTAGGACCCATCGTCAGAGGAGATGGGAAGAGGAACAAACTGCTGCCACAATATTTAAACTGAACACAGGAATGAACAGCTAGCTAGGAGTAGGTTTAGGACCCATCGTCAGAGGAGATGTGAAGAGTGGCAGACGACAAACTGCTGCCACAATATTTAAACTGAACACAGGGATGAACAGCTAGCTAGGAGTAGGTTTAGGACCCATCGTCAGAGGAGATGGGAAGAGGGGCAGACGACAAACTGCTGCCACAATATTTAAACTGAACACAGGGATGAACAGCTAGCTAGGAGTAGGTTTTAGGACCCATCGTCAGAGGAGATGGGAAGAGGGGCAGACGACAAACTGCTGCCACAATATTTAAACTGAACACAGGAATGAACAGCTAGCTAGGAGTAGGTTTAGGACCCATCGTCAGAGGAGATGGGAAGAGGGACAAACTGCTGCCACAATATTTAAACTGAACACAGGAATGAACAGCTAGCTAGGAGTAGGTTTAGGACCCATCGTCAGAGGAGATGGGAAGAGGGACAAACTGCTGCCACAATATTTAAACTGAACACAGGGATGAACAGCTAGCTAGGAGTAGGTTTAGGACCCATCGTCAGAGGAGATGGGAAGAGGGGCAGACGACAAACTGCTGCCACAATATTTAAACTGAACACAGGGATGAACAGCTAGCTAGGAGTAGGTTTTAGGACCCATCGTCAGAGGAGATGGGAAGAGGGGCAGACGACAAACTGCTGCCACAATATTTAAACTGAACACAGGGATGAACAGCTAGCTAGGAGTAGGTTTAGGACCCATCGTCAGAGGAGATGGGAAGAGGGGCAGACGACAAACTGCTGCCACAATATTTAAACTGAACACAGGGATGAACAGCTAGCTAGGAGTAGGTTTAGGACCCATCGTCAGAGGAGATGGGAAGAGGGGCAGACGACAAACTGCTGCCACAATATTTAAACTGAACACAGGGATGAACAGCTAGCTAGGAGTAGGTTTAGGACCCATCGTCAGAGGAGATGGGAAGAGGGGCAGACGACAAACTGCTGCCACAATATTTAAACTGAACACAGGGATGAACAGCTAGCTAGGAGTAGGTTTAGGACCCATTGTCAGAGGAGATGGGAAGAGGGGCAGACGACAAACTGCTGCCACAATTTTTAAACTGAACACAGGAATGAACAGCTAACTAGGAGTAGGTTTTAGGACCCATCGTCAGAGGAGATGGGAAGAGGGGCAGACGACAAACTGCTGCCACAATATTTAAACTGAACACAGGGATGAACAGCTAGCTAGGAGTAGGTTTTAGGACCCATCGTCAGAGGAGATGGGAAGAGGGGCAGACGACAAACTGCTGCCACAATATTTAAACTGTATAGAATAGAATAGATAGGTAGGTTTAGGATAGATAGACATATAGGCTCAGTAATAACATAGATAGACATATAGGCTCAGTAATAACATAGATAGACATATAGGCTCAGTAATAACATAGATAGACATATAGGCTCAGTAATAACATAGATAGACATATAGGCTCAGTAATAACATAGATAGACATATAGGCTCAGTAATAACATAGATAGACATATAGGCTCAGTAATAACATAGATAGACATATAGGCTCAGTAATAACATAGATAGACATATAGGCTCAGTAATAACATAGATAGACATATAGGCTCAGTAATAACATAGACAGACATATAGGCTCAGTAATAACATAGATAGACATATAGGCTCAGTAATAACATAGATAGACATATAGGCTCAGTAATAACATAGATAGACATATAGGCTCAGTAATAACATAGATAGACATATAGGCTCAGTAATAACATAGATAGACATATAGGCTCAGTAACAACATAGATAGACATATAGGCTCAGTAATAACATAGATAGACATATAGGCTCAGTAATAACATAGAATATGTCACAAACCTATTCATCATCCTCTCTCACCTCTCACTCAAATGAGAGAGCTTCTTTGGGATATTCTGCATCAGATAAATGTCAGAAAGAGGATCATTTATCTGACCTAAATTTTTCACCATTTCCTAGCTTCTCCCCCCTCCCCAGCCTCAGTCAGCCAACCAGCATGCTGTTTGAAGCGTGGATGTGAAACTCTAAATGTGGTGGATATATGCAATGCTCATCACTTCACCAGAGAAATGTCAGGGCTCGTTCTGTCTGCCTGTCTGTCGGCCTGTCTGTCTGTCAGGGCTCTCTGTCTGTCTGTCGGCCTGTCTGTCAGCCTGTCTTTCTGTCAGCCTGTCTGTCGGCCTGTCTGTGTCTGTCTGTCTGCCTGTCTGTCAGCCTGTCTGTCTGTCAGGGCTCTCTGTCTGTCTGTCGGCCTGTCTGTCTGCCTGTCTGTCGGCCTGTCTGTCTGTCAGGGCTCTCTGTCTGTCTGTCGGCCTGTCTGTCTGTCAGGGCTCTCTGCCTGTCTGTCGGCCTGTCTGTCTGTCAGGGCTCTCTGTCTGTCTGTCGGCCTGTCTGTCAGCCTGTCTGTCTGTCAGGGCTCTCTGTCTGTCTGTCGGCCTGTCTGTCTGTCAGGGCTCTCTGTCTGTCTGTCGGCCTGTCTGTCAGCCTGTCTTTCTGTCGGCCTGTCTGTCTGTCAGCCTGCCTGTCGGCCTGTCTGTCTGTCAGCCTGTCTGTCAGCCTGTCTGCCTGCCTGTCGGCCTGTCTGTGTCTGTCTGTCAGCCTGTCTGTCTGCCTGTCTGCCTGTCTCCTAACATCAGTCTCTGTATGAGGAGAGATACTGTGTTCTAGAGGGATGAAAGGAGAGCGCTCAGATCAAACATACTTTTCTAATTGTAGACAACAAACGTCCCCAGAGAACTCATTTTCTGCTCATGTCCATCCTAAATGTGATTGATACCGGTGTTCTGTTCTGTTCCAGGAACAGTCTCTACAGCCCTGTCCTCTCTATTGTAGGATTGACTCAGGTGTTCTGTTCTGTTCCAGGAACAGTCTCTACAGTCCTGTCCCCTCTATTGTAGGACTGGTACAGGTGTTCTGTTCCAGGAACAGTCTCTACAGTCCTGTCCCCTCTATTGTAGGACTGATACAGGTGTTCTGTTCTGTTCCAGGAACAGTCTCTACAGTCCTGTCCTCTCTATTGTAGGACTGATACAGGTGTTCTGTTCTGTTCCAGGAACAGTCTCTACAGTCCTGTCCCCTCTATTGTAGGACTGATACAGGTGTTCTGTTCTGTTCCAGGAACAGTCTCTACAGTCCTGTCCTCTCTATTGTAGGACTGATACAGGTGTTCTGTTCTGTTCCAGGAACAGTCTCTACAGTCCTGTCCCCTCTATTGTAGGACTGATACAGGTGTTCTGTTCTGTTCCAGGAACAGTCTCTACAGTCCTGTCCCCTCTATTGTAGGACTGATACAGGTGTTCTGTTCCAGGAACAGTCTCTACAGTCCTGTCCTCTCTATTGTAGGACTGATACAGGTGCTCTGTTCTGTTCCAGGAACAGTCTCTACAGCCCTGTCCTCTCTATTGTAGGACTGATACAGGTGCTCTGTTCTGTTCCAGGAACAGTCTCTACAGCCCTGTCCTCTCTATGAGATGCTTTTTATCCTGGGCACTTTTGAAACCCAAAAGCCACCAATCCCCTGCATCGTGTATACAATGCTCCCAGAGGAATGTTGTGTGTGTGTCTCTATAGCCCTGTAGACAGCTACACTAGTCTGTCAGTCCACGGTTCTCATTACCACATACAGCCTCCTGGGAATGAAGTCTCTCTACTTCAGGATGTTGTTTTTTGTATTAAAGCAGACAGTCATTTCTGAATCCCTCTCAGTATTTCTCAAAAGGCAAGTGTATGCCTAGTAATAACAAATAATAGTAGTAGTAAAAACAATAATATTAACCATAATAATAATTATAAATAATAACAATAAAAAATAATAAATAACAATTACAATAATAATAATAATAATAATAATAATAATAATAATAACAATAATAATAATAATACTAATAACAATAATAATAATAACAACCATAATAATAATAATAATAACAATAATAACAATTACAATAATAATAACAACAATAATAATAATAATAATAATAATAACAATAACAATAATAATAACCATAATAATAATAATAATAATAACCATAATAATAAATAATAATAATAACAATAATAATAATAATAATAACAATAAAAATAATAAATAACAATTACAATAATAATAATAATAATAATAATAATAATAACAATAACAATAATAATAATAATAACCATAATAATAAATAATAATAATAACAATAATAATAATAATAATAACCATAATAATAATAATAATAATAATAATAAATAATAATAAATAACAAGTACAATAATAATAACCATAATAATTATAAATAATAACAATACAAAATAAATAACTATTACAATAATTATTATTATTATAATTATAAATAATTATAAATAATTATAAATAACAATTACAATAATAATAACCATAATAATAATAATAATAATAATAATAAATAAATAATAATAAATAACAATTATAATAACTTATTTTATGGTTATTACTAAGTTCTAATATGGTATTAATATCAGAGGATGAACCCCTGCAGGATGGCAATAACTTCCTTATCGACAGAGAGAGAGGAAAGCAGGATATGTCCCACAATGGGCCACTGTGAGGGAGAAACAACATGGCTTCCGCCTGGTTAAACCAGACTGCCCTCTCTCTCTCTCCATCTGACCCAGTCTCTAGCTGGTAAACCAGACTGTCCTCTCTCTCTCCATCTGACCCAGTCTCTAGCTAGTAAACCAGACTGTCCTCTCTCTCTCCATCTGACCCAGTCTCTAGCTAGTAAACCAGACTGCCCTCTCTCTCTCTCTCCATCTGACCCAGTCTCTAGCTAGTAAACCAGACTGCCCTCTCTCTCTCTCTCCATCTGACCCAGTCTCTAGCTAGTAAACCAGAATGGCCTCTCTCTCTCTCCATCTGACCCAGTCTCTAGCTAGTAAACCAGACTGTCCTCTCTCTCTCCATCTGACCCAGTCTCTAGCTAGTAAACCAGAATGGCCTCTCTCTCTCTCCATCTGACCCAGTCTCTAGCTAGTAAACCAGACTGTCCTCTCTCTCTCCATCTGACCCAGTCTCTAGCTAGTAAAGCAGACTGCCCTCTCTCTCTCTCTCTCTCTCCATCTGACCCAGTCTCTAGCTAGTAAACCAGACTGCCCTCTCGCTCCATCTGACCCAGTCTCTAGCTAGTAAACCAGACTGCCCTCTCGCTCCATCTGACCCAGTCTCTAGCTAGTAAACCAGACTGCCCTCTCTCTCTCTCTCCATCTGACCCAGTCTCTAGCTAGTAAACCAGACTGCCCTCTCTCTCTCCATCTGACCCAGTCTCTAGCTAGTAAACCAGACTGCCCTCTCTCTCTCCATCTGACCCAGTCTCTAGCTAGTAAACCAGACTGCCCTCTCTCTCTCCATCTGACCCAGTCTCTAGCTAGTAAACCAGAATGGCCTCTCTCTCTCTCCATCTGACCCAGTCTCTAGCTAGTAAACCAGACTGTCCTCTCTCTCTCCATCTGACCCAGTCTCTAGCTAGTAAACCAGACTGCCCTCTCTCTCCATCTGACCCAGTCTCTAGCTAGTAAACCAGACTGCCCTCTCGCTCCATCTGACCCAGTCTCTAGCTAGTAAACCAGACTGCCCTCTCTCTCTCTCTCCATCTGACCCAGTCTCTAGCTAGTAAACCAGACTGCCCTCTCTCTCTCCATCTGACCCAGTCTCTAGCTAGTAAACCAGACTGCCCTCTCTCTCTCCATCTGACCCAGTCTCTAGCTAGTAAACCAGACTGCCCTCTCTCTCTCCATCTGACCCAGTCTCTAGCTAGTAAACCAGACTGCCCTCTCTCTCTCTCCATCTGACCCAGTCTCTAACTAGTAAACCAGACTGCCCTCTCTCTCTCCATCTGACCCAGTCTCTAGCTAGTAAACCAGACTGCCCTCTCTCTCTCTCTCTCTCTCTCTCTCTCTCTCTCCATCTGACCCAGTCTCTAGCTAGTAAACCAGACTGCCCTCTCTCTCTCCATCTGACCCAGTCTCTAGCTAGTAAACAAGACTGCCCTCTCGCTCCATCTGACCCAGTCTCTAGCTAGTAAACCAGACTGCCCTCTCTCTCTCTCTCCATCTGACCCAGTCTCTAGCTAGTAAACCAGACTGCCCTCTCTCTCTCCATCTGACCCAGTCTCTAGCTAGTAAACCAGACTGCCCTCTCTCTCTCCATCTGACCCAGTCTCTAGCTAGTAAACCAGACTGCCCTCTCTCTCTCCATCTGACCCAGTCTCTAGCTAGTAAACCAGACTGCCCTCTCTCTCTCTCCAACTGACCCAGTCTCTAGCTAGTAAACCAGACTGCCCTCTCTCTCTCTCCATCTGACCAGTCTCTAGCTATTAAACCAGACTGCCCTCTCTCTCTCCATCTGACCAGTCTCTAGCTAGTAAACCAGACTGCCCTCTCTCTCTCTCCATCTGACCCAGTCTCTAGCTAGTAAACCAGACTGCCCTCTCTCTCTCCATATGACCCAGTCTCTAGCTAGTAAACCAGACTGCCCTCTCTCTTTCTCTCCATCTGACCCAGTCTCTAGCTAGTAATCCAGACTGCCCTCTCTCTCTCCATCTGACCCAGTCTCTAGCTAGTAAACCAGACTGCCCTCTCTCTCTCCATCTGACCCAGTCTCTAGCTAGTAAACCAGACTGCCCTCTCTCTCTCTCTCTCTCTCTCCATCTGACCCAGTCTCTAGCTAGTAAACCAGACTGCCCTCTCTCTCTCTCTCTCTCTCTCTCTCTCTCTCTCTCTCTCTCTCTCTCCATCTGACCCAGTCTCTAGCTAGTAAACCAGACTGCCCTCTCTCTCTCCATCTGACCCAGTCTCTAGCTAGTAAACCAGACTGCCCTCTCTCTCTCCATCTGACCCAGTCTCTAGCTAGTAAACCAGACTGCCCTCTCTCTCTCCATCTGACCCAGTCTCTAGCTAGTAAACCAGACTGCCCTCTCTCTCTCCATCTGACCCAGTCTCTAGCTAGTAAACCAGACTGCCCTCTCTCTCTCTCCAACTGACCCAGTCTCTAGCTAGTAAACCAGACTGCCCTCTCTCTCTCTCCATCTGACCAGTCTCTAGCTAGTAA
The DNA here is from genome assembly GCF_002021735.2 of Oncorhynchus kisutch. Lineage (NCBI taxonomy): Eukaryota > Metazoa > Chordata > Actinopteri > Salmoniformes > Salmonidae > Oncorhynchus > Oncorhynchus kisutch. Next base: position 12,206,597 of record NW_022261979.1, read on the forward strand.
ACCAGACTGCCCTCTCTCTCTCCATCTGACCCAGTCTCTAGCTAGTAAACCAGACTGCCCTCTCTCTCTCTCCATCTGACCAGTCTCTAGCTCGTAAACCAGACTGCCCTCTCTCTCTCTCCATCTGACCCAGTCTCTAGCTAGTAAACCAGACTGCCCTCTCTCTCTCCATCTGACCAGTCTCTAGCTAGTAAACCAGACTGTCCTCTCTCTCCATTTGACCCAGTCTCTAGCTAGTAAACCAGACTGCCCTCTCTCCATCTGACCCAGTCTCTACCTAGTAAACCAGACTGCCCTCTCTCTCTCCATCTGACCCAGTCTCTAGCTAGTAAACCAGACTGCCCTCTCTCTCTCTCTCCATCTGACCCAGTCTCTAGCTAGTAAACCAGACTGCCCTCTCTCTCTCTATCTGACCCAGTCTCTAGCTAGTAAACCAGACTGCCCTCTCGCTCCATCTGACCCAGTCTCTAGCTAGTAAACCAGACTGCCCTCTCTCTCTCTCTCCATCTGACCCAGTCTCTAGCTAGTAAACCAGACTGCCCTCTCGCTCCATCTGACCCAGTCTCTAGCTAGTAAACCAGACTGCCCTCTCTCTCTCTCTCCATCTGACCCAGTCTCTAGCTAGTAAACCAGACTGCCCTCTCTCTCTCCATCTGACCCAGTCTCTAGCTAGTAAACCAGACTGCCCTCTCTCTCTCCATCTGACCCAGTCTCTAGCTAGTAAACCAGACTGCCCTCTCTCTCTCTCTCTCTCCATCTGACCCAGTCTCTAGCTAGTAAACCTGACTGTCCTCTCTCTCCATCTGCTCCAGTCTCTAGCTAGTAAACCAGACTGCCCTCTCTCTCTCTCCATCTGACCAGTCTCTAGCTAGTTAACCAGACTGCCCTCTCTCTCTCTCTCCATCTGACCCAGTCTCTAGCTAGTAAACCAGACTGTCCTCTCTCTCCATCTGACCCAGTCTCTAGCAAGTAAACCACGGTTGTGTCCCGAATGGCATCCTAGTCCCCTTTTTAGTGCACTATTTTGACTAGGGTCAATAAGTCCCCTATATAGGGAATAGGGTGCCGTCTCAGGACACTCATCGGGCCTGTCTCATTAGGTCTCTGAATCTGTGTTTCTTTGTAATAATGCCTGATCAAAAATGTTTTTAAACACACAGTAATATGAAGCCTGTGGATATGTGTTGTGTTGACATTCAGTATGCATTTGATAGATGCTGCATGGGCCACACGGGAATAATAAACAGGTGTATGTTGTCATGAAGGTTATTTCCTGCTAGTCGCTCCAAGGTTGTAGGCTGCTGGTATATTTAGTCATAGAAGTATTTTCTGATCAATCATTTCTCTGTTATGGCCTCTTCAACGCAGCGTGAACATGGTGACCAACCATTATTCTGTTGTTCAGCTCTGGGCCTAGCTATACTGAACATAGCTCTGGGCCTAGCTATACTGAACATAGCTCTGGGCCTAGCTATACTGAACATAGCTCTGGGCCTAGCTATACTGAACATAGCTCTGGGCCTAGCTATACTGAACATAGCTCTGGGCCTAGCTATACTGAACAGAGCTCTGGGCCTAGCTATACTGAACATAGCTCTGGGCCTAGCTATACTGAACATAGCTCTGGGCCTAGCTATACTGAACATAGCTCTGGGCCTAGCTATACTGAACATAGCTCTGGGCCTAGCTATACTGAACATAGCTCTGGGCCTAGCTATACTGAACATAGCTCTGGGCCTAGCTATACTGAACATAGCTCTGGGCCTAGCTATACTGAACATAGCTCTGGGCCTAGCTATACTGAACATAGCCTCAGCTCTGGGCCTAGCTATACTGAACATAGCCTCAGATCTGGGCCTAGCTATACTGAACATAGCCTCAGATCTGGGCCTAGCTATACTGAACATAGCCTCAGATCTGGGCCTAGCTATACTGAACATAGCCTCAGATCTGGGCCTAGCTATACTGAACATAGCTCTGGGCCTAGCTATACTGAACATAGCTAGGCCCAGAGCTGAGGCTATACTGAACATAGCTAGGCCCAGAGCTGAGGCTATACTGAACATAGCTAGGCCCAGAGCTGAGGCTATACTGAACATAGCTCTGGGCCTAGCTATACTGAACATAGCCTCAGCTCTGGGCCTAGCTATACTGAACATAGCCTCAGCTCTGGGCCTAGCTATACTGAACATAGCTCTGGGCCTAGCTATACTGAACATAGCCTCAGATCTGGGCCTAGCTATACTGAACATAGCTCTGGGCCTAGCTATACTGAACATAGCTACAGATCTGGGCCTAGCTATACTGAACATAGCCTCAGCTCTGGGCCTAGCTATACTGAATATAGCTCTGGGCCTAGCTATACTGAACATAGCCTCAGCTCTGGGCCTAGCTATACTGAACATAGCTACAGATCTGGGCCTAGCTATACTGAACATAGCCTCAGATCTGGGCCTAGCTACATGGCCTCAGATCTGGGCCTAGCTATACTGAACATAGCCTCAGATCTGGGCCTAGCTATACAGAACATAGCCTCAGATCTGGGCCTAGCTACATGGCCTCAGATCTGGGCCTAGCTATACTGAACATAGCCTCAGATCTGGGCCTAGCTATACAGAACATAGCCTCAGATCTGGGCCTAGCTATACAGAACATAGCCTCAGATCTGGGCCTAGCTATACAGAACATAGCCTCAGATCTGGGCCTAGCTATACAGAACATAGCCTCAGATCTGGGCCTAGCTATACAGAACATAGCCTCAGATCTGGGCCTAGCTACATGGCCTCAGATCTGGGCCTAGCTATACTGAACACAGCTTCATATCTGGGCCTAGCTACAGCTCTGGGCCTAGCTACAGCTCTGGGCCTAGCTATACTGAACACATATAAGCCTACAATAAGCCGAAGACTAAATAGTAGTCCCTCCTGGCGAAGAGGAAGTATCAGTGGAAACATAAAAAACCCTTTCATCTATTGAAGCACTTCCAGGTCTGCTGTCTGTGTCCACACAGAGCTAACGGCTTGGACTTCAGATAGGACACGCTAACCCGAGCCAGCTTTAAGGATCCCCATTGGAAAAACATCTTACAGAGGATTGGGGGAACTTTAAAGTGATTAGACAGGTAATATGACCAGGCGTGTATAAACCAAAGCCCAGGTGCATCACATAGGCTTACAACTTCCCAGAACCAAGAAATAACATTCTACCAATTTGTATGGATACAGAAATGGTACAAGCTATAAATAAACATGTAGAAAGCATCAGATAAAAGACTACAGACTGGAAAATAAAGAGAAATGTAATAAAAAAATTGTTCAATGGGCCTCCCGGGCGGCGCAGTGGTTAAGGGCCCTGTACTGCAGCGCCAGCTGTGCCACCAGAGACTCTGGGTTCGCGCCCAGTCTCTGTCGCAACCGGGAGGTCCATGGGGTGACGCACAATTGGCCTAGCATCGTCCGGGTTAGGGAGGGTTTGGCCGGTAGGGATATCCTTGTCTCATCGCGCACCAGCGACTCCTGTGGCAGGCCGGGGGCAGGGCGCGCTAACCAAGGTTGCCAGGTGCACGGTGTTTCCTCCGACACATTGGTGCGGCTGGCTTCCGGGTTGGATGCTGTGTTAAGAAGCAGTGCGGCTTGGTTGGGTTGTGTATCGGAGGACGCATGACCTTCGACCTTCGTCTCTCCCGAGCCCGTACGGGAGTTGTAGCGATGAGACAAGATAGTAGCTACTACACAACAACAATTGGATACCATGAAATTGGGGAGAAAAAGGGGGTAACATTCAACAACAAAAAAACGTTTTAAAAAATTGTTCAACGTGAACGCTAGCAGCATTTTCAGATGGAGTCATGCAGTATCTGTACCAGCTCTGTATTTATCCCAATGGAGAGCCTCTGGCTGAGAGGACTTCACTTCAGCAGGGTACTGGAGGTATAGAGCCCCACCTGTGGAGGTGGTGTCATAATACCCATAAAACCTAGCGGCTCAAAACAGGGAAATGGTTCCAATCGTTTCTCTCACCATTCATTTGTCCCCCTTATAGGGGATTTTAGAAACAGTTCAAATAAGGGCTGTGTTTGTTGTAGTTTACCCCGGTGTGACGTTTTAATTACCATGTCAATCTCTCTAGGACAAGGTGACTATTATCAATATATCTCTAGGACAAGGTGACTATTATCAATATATCTCTAGGACAAGGTGACTATTATCAATATATCTCTAGGACAAGGTGACTATTATCAATATATCTCTAGGACAAGGTGACTATTATCAATATATCTCTAGGACAAGGTGACTATTATCAATATATCTCTAGGACAAGGTGACTATTATCAATATATCTCTAGGACAAGGTGACTATTATCAATATATCTCTAGGACAAGGTGACTATTATCAATATATCTCTAGGACAAGGTGACTATTATCAATATATCTCTAGGACAAGGTGACTATTATCAATATATCTCTAGGACAAGGTGACTATTATCAATATATCTCTAGGACAAGGTGACTATTATCAATATATCTCTAGGACAAGGTGACTATTATCAATATATCTCTAGGACAAGGTGACTATTATCAATATATCTCTAGGACAAGGTGACTATTATCAATATATCTCTAGGACAAGGTGACTATTATCAATATATCTCTAGGACAAGGTGACTATTATCAATATATCTCTAGGACAAGGTGACTATTATCAATATATCTCTAGGACAAGGTGACTATTATCAATATATCTCTAGGACAAGGTGACTATTATCAATATATCTCTAGGACAAGGTGACTATTATCAATATATCTCTAGGACAAGGTGACTATTATCAATATATAAGTGATGTTCCTTTGTTAGGGTTTGACTCCTCTTCATCATCTTAGTTTCCCCGGAAACAGTTGACAGTTCGATGCATCTTAGCTGCCTGGCAACATTTGACAGGTCGATGCATCTTAGTTTCCCCGGAAACAGTTGACAGGTCGATGCATCTTAGTTTCCCTGGAAACAGTTGACAGCTCGATGCATCTTAGTTTCCCTGGAAACAGTTGACAGGTCGATGCATCTTAGCTGTCCTGGAAACAGATGACAGGTCGATGCATCTTAGTTTCCCTGGAAACAGTTGACAGGTCGATGCATCTTTCCATAATATGGACTTGGTCTTTTACCAAATAGGGCTATCTTCTGTATACCACCCCTACCTAGTCGCAAAAACAACTGATTGGCTCAAACTCATTAAGACGGAAAGAAATTTATTCAAATGAACTTTTAACAAGGCACACCTGTTAATTGAGATACATTCCAGGTGACTACCTCATGAAGCTGGTTGAGAGAATGCCAAGAGTGTGCAAACCTGTCAAGGCCAAAGGGTGGCTACTTTGAAGAATCTCAAAACTTCTTTGGTTACTACATGATTCCATATGTGTTATTTCATAGTGTTGATGTCTTCACTATTATTCTACAATGTAGAAAATAGTTAAAAAAATATAGAAAACCCCTTGAATGAGTCGGTGTGTCCAAACTTATGACTGGTAGTGTACGTGGGCCAGTGTCTACAGGGTAGGTGTTCTTGTTGTCGGCTCATCTGTGTGGACAGAAGTTATAGTAGGTCCTCAGCTGATCCATAAAGGGCAGACAACGTTCCTTCCTGTGAAGGAAGGGTTGATAGTGGGGGTCACACAGCCCCACACCACACACACACAGCCCCACACCACACACACACAGCCCCACACCACACACACAGCCCCACACCACACACACACAGCCCCACACCACACAGAAACAGCCCCACACCACACACACAGCCCCACACCACACACACAGCCCCACACCACACACACACACACACAGCCCCACACCACACACACACACACACACACAGCCCCACACCACACACACACACACACACACACAGCCCCACACCACACACACAGCCCCACACCACACACACAGCCCCACACCACACACACAGCCCCACACCACACACACAGCCCCACACCACACACACAGCCCCACACCACACACACAGCCCCACACCACACAGAAACAGCCCCACACCGTAACAGCCACACTAGAGCCCTGCATGTGTTTTAAGCCCAAATCCTACCCATGCCCGTGACGTTCAAAGCCCTACACTATCCAGGCTCGATTGCTTCTGCCAAATTTAAACCCCCGGCCCTGTCCGAAATAAGTTCCTTCTGTCAGTCTGTGACTCGCTCCCTGCGCAGCTCGCTCTGCATGCACTCTGCTCATGGCGCTCTGAGTATCCATAGCAACGGCTCTGCTCAATGAAGAGACATGAGAGCAGTTGGCAGTTAGTTACGTTGTCACTCTAAAAAAACTCTGACAAAACTCAAGGAACATTATTAGTTGGTGTGAAATAAAAATCTGTGGTGTTTTATATTTGACGAGGTTGAAGGACTTCTGACACCACGTTATGATCTCAGTCCGGCAAGACGGGACCGGAAATGTCTCAGCTTAAAGAAATGTTCGGGTTCCCCAAGCCTGGCCCCTAGTTACTGATGAAAGTAAACAGGCCCGTACCTTAGTTACTGATGAAAGTAAACAGGCCCGGCCCCTAGTTACTGATGAAAGACAACAGGCCCGGCCCCTAGTTACTGATGAAAGTCAACAGGCCTGGCCCCTAGTTACTGATGAAAGTAAACAGGCCCGGCCCCTAGTTACTGATGAAAGTAAACAGGCCCGTACCTTAGTTACTGATGAAAGACAACAGGCCCGTACCTTAGTTACTGATGAAAGTAAACAGGCCCGTACCTTAGTTACTGATGAAAGTAAACAGGCCCGTACCTTAGTTACTGATGAAAGTAAACAGGCCCGTACCTTAGTTACTGATGAAAGTAAACAGGCCTGGCCCCTAGTTACTGATGAAAGTAAACAGGCCTGGCCCCTAGTTACTGATGAAAGTAAACAGGCCCGGCCCCTAGTTACTGATGAAAGTAAACAGGCCCATACCTTAGTTACTGATGAAAGTAAACAGGCCCGTACCTTAGTTACTGATGAAAGACAACAGGCCTGGCCCGTACCTTAGTTACTGATGAAAGTAAACAGGCCCGTACCCTAGTTACTGATGAAAGTAAACAGGCCCGTACCTTAGTTACTGATGAAAGTAAACAGGCCTGGCCCCTAGTTACTGATGAAAGTAAACAGGCCTGGGCCGTACCTTAGTTACTGATGAAAGAAAACAGGCCTGGCCCCTAGTTACTGATGAAAGTAAACAGGCCCTTACCTTAGTTACTGATGAAAGTAAACAGGCCCGTACCTTAGTTACTGATGAAAGAAAACAGGCCCGGCCCGTACCTTAGTTACTGATGAAAGTAAACAGGCCCGTACCTTAGTTACTGATGAAATTAAACAGGCCCGTACCTTAGTTACTGATGAAAGTAAACAGGCCTGGCCCGTACCTTAGTTACTGATGAAAGTAAACAGGCCCGTACCTTAGTTACTGATGAAAGTAAACAGGCCCGTACCTTAGTTACTGATGAAAGTAAACAGGCCTGGCCCGTACCTTAGTTACTGATGAAAGAAAACAGGCCTGGCCCCTAGTTACTGATGAACGTAAACAGGCCCGTACCTTAGTTACTGATGAACGTAAACAGGCCTGTACCTTAGTTACTGATGAAAGTAAACAGGCCCGTACCTTAGTTACTGATGAAAGACAACAGGCCCGTACCTTAGTTACTGATGAAAGTAAACAGGCCCGTACCTTAGTTACTGATGAAAGTAAACAGGCCCGTACCTTAGTTACTGATTAAAGAAAACAGGCCCGTACCTAGTTACTGATTAAAGAAAACAGGCCTGGCCCCTAGTTACTGATGAAAGACCCAGAGTCAGGAAGTTTAAACAGGACACATTCCAGGGGCCATTGTCTGCATCCCAAATGGCTCCCTATATAGTGTACTACTTTTGGCCAGAGACCTATCAGCCCTGGTCAAAACTAGTGCACTAACTAGGGAATAGGGAGCCAATTGAGATGCAAGCTACAGAGTGGGGTCCTGCTGCTGGGAAGTGACTGAGTCAACAGTGGGAGGTAGGCTTTCCCTGCTGTCACCGGGGCAATGTACCCAGACTACCCCACTAACCCATCAATGAGCCACAGTCCAACATACAGGGCAGGGTTGAGTTCATTAGGCATAAAACGCAATGAATACAAGACTCAAAACAGACTAAGAGGACATGTCCAATGAGAAGAGCTTGTTTTGTTTTAAAGTGGAGAGGTTTCGAAACGTTGTGCCCTGATGAACGTGTGCCAGCTGAGCCACAGTCAGAGTAACAACAGTACTGTAGGGTCTGGAGGACAGGGAGCCCACTGACTAAACAGAGACCGGGTCAGTTTATTCAGACGGTTTTAATGCCAGGGAAGGGACCTGGGCTTCCTGAACATGGTCATTCAGAAGGGTTTGACCTCAGAGCAGCAGGAACAATATGCAGTAGCTCTGTGACTGACTGACTGATAAACTGACTGATACTGGACTGTCTGTGACTGACTGACTGACTGATACTGGACTGTCTGGCTGACAGACTGTGACTGACTGACTGTGACTGGCTGCCTGATCGTAGCCTGTGACTGATCGTAGACTGTGACTGATATTAGCAGCACCATCAGACCAGCAGTGGTAATTCTAGACGTTGACTGGAGATTAGACCCATCTGGTTCAATTAAAAAGGAAGGACAAACTTGGATGAAAAGATTCAACTGGCTTTCAATGGTTTCAGAGTGGTGGGCCTTCAACTGGCTTTCAATGGTTTCAGAGTGGTGGGCCTTCAACTGGCTTTCAATGGTTTCAGAGTGGTGGGCCTTCAACTGGCTTTCAATGGTTTCAGAGTGGTGGGCCTTCAACTGGCTTTCAATGGTTTCAACACTACATTGTTCTTGTCAATACGACCTGAAACAAACAGGGAGAGTCTCACCGGTATAAAACAAACACACTGGGCAGTATCACTGCTATAAACACACTGGGCAGTACCACTGTTATAAACACACTGGGCAGTACCACTGCTATAAACACACTGGGCAGTACCACTGCTATAAACACACTGGGCAGTACCACTGTTATAAACACACTGGGCAGTACCACTGTTATAAACACACTGGGCAGTACCACTGTTATAAACACACTGGGCAGTACCACTGCTATAAACACACTGGGCAGTACCACTGTTATAAACACACTGGGCAGTACCACTGTTATAAACACCCTGGGCTGTATCACTGCTATAAACACACTGGGCAGTACCACTGCTATAAACACACTGGGCAGTACCACTTATAAACACACTGGGCAGTACCACTGCTATAAACACACTGGGCAGTATCACTGCTATAAACACACTGGGCAGTATCACTGTTATAAACACACTGGGCAGTATCACTGTTATAAACACACTGGGCAGTATCACTGTTATAAACACACTGGGCAGTATCACTGTTATAAACACACTGGGCAGTACCACTGCTATAAACACACTGGGCAGTACCACTGCTATAAACACACTGGGCAGTATCACTGCTATAAACACACTGGGCAGTACCACTGCTATAAACACACTGGGCAGTATCACTGCTATAAACACACTGGGCAGTACCACTGCTATAAACACACTGGGCAGTACCACTGCTATAAACACACTGGGCAGTACCACTGCTATAAACACACTGGGCAGTACCACTGCTATAAACACACTGGGCAGTACCACTTATAAACACACTGGGCAGTACCACTGTTATAAACACACTGGGCAGTACCACTTATAAACACACTGTTATAAACACACTGTTATAAACACACTGGGCAGTACCACTGTTATAAACACACTGGGCAGTACCACTGCTATAAACACACTGGGCAGTATCACTGTTATAGAAACGCTGGGCAGTACCACTGTTATAAACACACTGGGCAGTACCACTGTTATAGACACACTGTTATAAACACACTGGGCAGTACCACTGTTAAACACACTGGGCAGTACCACTGTTATAAACACACTGGGCAGTACCACTGCTATAAACACACTGGGCAGTATCACTGTTATAGAAACGCTAGGCAGTACCACTGCTATAAACACACTGGGCAGTATCACTGTTATAAACACACTGGGTAGTACCACTGTTATAGACACACTGGGCAGTATCACTGTTATAGACACACTGGGCAGTATCACTGCTATAAACACACTGGGCAGTACCACTGCTATAAACACACTGGGCAGTATCACTGCTATAAACACACTGGGCAGTATCACTGCTATAAACACACTGGGCAGTATCACTGTTATAAACACACTGGGCAGTACCACTTCTAAACACACTGTTATAAACACACTGGGCAGTACCACTGTTTTAAACACACTGGGCAGTATCACTGCTATAATCACACTGGGCAGTACCACTTATAAACACACTGTTATAAACACACTGGGCAGTATCACTGTTATAAACACACTGGGCAGTACCACTGCTATAAACACACTGGGCAGTATCACTGTTATAAACACACTGGGCAGTACCACTTATAAACACACTGGGCAGTACCACTGTTATAAACACACTGGGCAGTACCACTGCTATAAACACACTGGGCAGTATCACTGTTATAAACACACTGGGCAGTACCACTGCTATAAACACACTGTTATAAACACACTTATAAACACACTGGGCAGTACCACTGTTATAAACACACTGGGCAGTACCACTGTTATAAACACACTGGGCAGTATCACTGTTATAAACACACTGGGCAGTATCACTGTTATAAACACACTGGGCAGTATCACTGTTATAAACACACTGGGCAGTACCACTGTTATAAACACACGGGGCAGTACCACTGTTATAAACACACTGGGCAGTACCACTGTTATAAACACACTGGGCAGTACCACTGTTATAAACACACTGGGCAGTACCACTGTTATAAACACACTGGGCAGTATCACTGTTATAAACACACTGGGCAGTATCACTGTTATAAACACACTGGGCAGTACCACTGTTATAAACACACTGGGCAGTACCACTGTTATAAACACACTGGGCAGTACCACTGTTATAAACACACTGGGCAGTATCACTGCTATAAACACACTGGGCAGTATCACTGCTATAAACACACTGTGCAGCATCACTGTTATTCCATTCTATTAATGAGGTTTGTTTCAATATCGACTGAGTTAATGAATTCCCTTGGGTCCGAACAAACTCAGACAACACTGATCCATTGATGTGTCCCACGCCAGCCACACATCAAGGCTGGTGAGTGATGTCACACTGCCACCCTCACAAGTACCTGGAAAAAAATCTAAAACGACAACAGACCTCTCTCTATACAGGACCATGACAATAGTCATGTACTTACTTGTCATATTCGGCGTTGTCGAGGTCACAGCGGGCATCCTTGTGCTTCTGCCAGTCTTTCCCGTGTTTACACGTGGTGAGCAGCACCACGTCCTCAGAGTTATGGACGTGATATAATGCATTCCTCGTGTCTGATCCGATTCCAGTGAGGTATCGTTTCCCTTTGAACACAAGCACGTATTTCCTGTACGGTGGGATAGAGTTGTATTTTAAATAGCCCCTCTCCCCTTCGGCGCTGGGGTGGTCTTTCCCAAAAAGAGGGATGGAGACATCGAAATTGGGTCTGAAGTTCTCTGTGCCGATGCTTGCCTTGGCTAGCATGGCCTGTCCAAAGTCGAAGCCCAGATCTTCCGTGTAGTCGGGCCAAGTCCCCGAATAGAGGTTAAAGATGAGGTGATTCTTTCCGTTATTCCACAGATGCAAGTTCTGGACTTTAGTTCTGAGGTTGTGAACATACTGCGGAGACAGAATGTCCCTGTCTAGAGTGTCCAAACTCAGGACAAATAGACAAGCCTGTCCCGGGTCAGACGTATAGAACCTGGAAGCCTCAATGGAAGATAAAATATTCTGATAACTCTCGGACATCTTCTCTCCTTTCTGTTGCGGGTAAACGTAAACTTTAAATCCGTTGGTTTTGCACAAGGAAAAATCAAAGCAGGAGTCCATCCGGCAACGTTTCCCGTTATAAACTCCCGAAATGACATCCCTCTTCTGTCGTGGCGATATGTGAACGTTGTACTCCTCGGTCTCCATTTGGTCCCAGGGGCTGAACGGTTGTAGAGACCCCGAGAAGTGGTGCCACTGGGGACTCCCGTGGTGTCCATCGAGGCTGCGGTCATCACGCCGGTTGTTGCTTTTGGATAGCGGGGTTTGCATCCCTCCAAAGTACAACAACAGAATGAGACACGCACCGGCGGAGAACAGAATTAAGTACCGTTTTTTGGCCTGCATGTGTCCTTCGATCAGGGTCGAGATGTCTAGTAAATCCAACGAGCCCCGATGAAGTTTCACTCCTCTCGCCACTACTTCCAATTGAACGGCTGCGCCATCTTCCCCCAGCCAGGAAGGGTTTAGCGCTCAACACGTCCACCACCTTCTGATTCCTTTCCCCAAGCCGACGATTGATCCAGCGCATGTGGGCGATTTATAATGATCATTTACTTATCCCCTTGTTAATAGTTATGGCGAACAGTGGCTATCTTCCAGCACTTAAGAGTAGACTACCTTCCTGGTAAGTTAGGGATTGAAAATGCACCCGGACCTTACATTTCTTTATGCTATTAGCGGATTCATCTTCAGTGTTTCATCTGCCTGTATGAAAAAGAAGCAGGTATTTTCACTGACACTTTCTTGCTTTGTAGCCTAACGCTCCAGCAGCACACAATCACAATTTTCTAGCCAGCTACACAGGGTGATAAGAATGTAGCCAACTTGGCTAGCTTGCCCAAACATCCAGAGATTCAGGACTCACATTATAACGGTCCGCGTTGGACTACTCCATGGTCCAAACGAACGATATAACATAATGTCTTCTATCTCGCCTTCTATCTCGCCTTCTATCTCGCCATATGAATTTCTGCAATTCAATAAATAAGTTGAAAGCAATTCGATTTAGCAGCATTCACAACACTCTTTCTCTCTGATTTACTCTCCTAGTCCAAGGAAAGACAACTCAGTCTTTTGAAGCGTCGGGAAATTATTGTTATACATTTTTTGGAACATTTTAAAGAAACATATCCGTAACATATCCCAATTGTAAAAAAATGTTTGGTGAGTTGTTCTGGATCTCACACAGAGGCATTCCAACCCTACGGCGTCTGATGACGATATGACGTTCTTCCATATCGCACTGGGCTTTTTCATTGGTTCGCGTCATATCCCGAAACAGGCGGGGCTTCCGCATCCCATTCACAACTGGAGACCCGCCAAGAGTAACCTAACCCTAGAGGTTAGAGATGCATGGCAGGGTTTCTCTATTGCATTGCTTTTATTTTAAATATATCTCATTTTAACAGCACATTTTGGTTCGACCTCTCCTGTTAAATAATAAACTGTTATTTATTTATTCATCTTGCTCCTTTGCACCCCAGTATCTCTACTTGCACATTCATCTTCTGCATATCTACCATTCCAATGTTTAATTGCTATATTGTAATTACTTCGCCACCATGGCCTATTTATTGCCTTAACTCCCTTATCTTATCTCATTTGCCCTCACTGTATATAAACTTTTTACTTTATTTTGTTCTACTGTATTATTGACTGTATGTTTTGTTTATTCCATGTGTAACTCTGTGTTGTTGTTTATTCCATGTGTAACTCTGTGTTGTTGTTTATTCCATGTGTAACTCTGTGTTGTTGTATGTGTCGAATTGCTTTGCATTATCTTGGCCAGGTTGCAGTTGTAAATGAGAACTTGTTCTCAACTAGCCTACCTGGTTAAATAAAGGTGTTCTCAACTAGCCTACCTGGTTAAATAAAGGTGTTCTCAACTAGCCTACCTGGTTAAATAAAGGTGTTCTCAACTAGCCTACCTGGTTAAATAAAGGTGTTCTCAACTAGCCTACCTGGTTAAATAAAGGTGTTCTCAACTAGCCTACCTGGTTAAATAAAGGTGAAATAAAAACAAACACACATTTATAACTCATTTTCATTCATCCTCTTGATGATAGTCTAGGACTATATTCTCATGTATTCTTTATGCAAATGCAGATTACAGACAAAACCGCTTCCTTTTGATTTTCAGCTCATACTGGGGCTCAACCCCAGGAGTTCTGCCTCACAAACACACCGTGACTGACCACCCTTCTGAAGCATCTTATCCAGCCGTCACCGAAAAGCTAGCTACCGGAGCCATCAGATGGGAAGCTCACTGAGGAGTGAGCTTCCCATCTGCTACACTGGCACAATACTTGCAAAACGCTTTGCATCTCTCCTTGCAGGGCACTAATACACTGTTGTTCCCATTCAGCACAACCTCTGACCCCCCCCCCCCCCCCCCCCCCCTCCCTAATCTCACTATTCTGATCGGGCTTTGAGGAACTCTGCCATGAAGACAGGATGAGTCAGGTCACAGCAGAGCACCAGACACTACGGCTGAATTGGTTGGTAGCGTTCTGCAAAGGTGCAGGATACCACTAGCTCCCACCAGCACACTGTGAATGGACGGTGCAGGATACCACTAGCTCCCACCAGCACACTGTGAATGGACGGTGCATGATACCACTAGCTCCCACCAGCACACTGTGAATGGACGGTGCATGATACCACTAGCTCCCAGCAGCACACTGTGAATGGACGGTGCAGGATACCACTAGCTCCCACCAGCACACTGTGAATGGACGGTGCAGGATACCACTAGCTCCCACCAGCACACTGTGAATGGACGGTGCAGGATACCACTAGCTCCCACCAGCACACTGTGAATGGACGGTGCAGGATACCACTAGCTCCCACCAGCACACTGTGAATGGACGGTGCAGGATACCACTAGCTCCCACCAGCACACTGTGAATGGACGGTGCAGGATACCACTATCTCCCACCAGCACACTGTGAATGAACGGTGCAGGATACCACTAGCTCCCACCAGCACACTGTGAATGGACGGTGCAGGATACCACTAGCTCCCACCAGCACACTGTGAATGGACGGTGCAGGATACCACTAGCTCCCACCAGCACACTGTGAATGGACGGTGCAGGATACCACTAGCTCCCACCAGCACACTGTGAATGGACGGTGCAGGATACCACTAGCTCCCACCAGCACACTGTGAATGGACGGTGCAGGATACCACTAGCTCCCACCAGCACACTGTGAATGGACGGTGCAGGATACCACTAGCTCCCACCAGCACACTGTGAATGGACGGTGCAGGATACCACTAGCTCCCACCAGCACACTGTGAATGGACGGTGCAGGATACCACTAGCTCCCACCAGCACACTGTGAATGGACGGTGCATGATACCACTAGCTCCCACCAGCACACTGTGAATGGACGGTGCAGGATACCACTAGCTCCCACCAGCACACTGTGAATGGACGGTGCATGATACCACTAGCTCCCACCAGCACACTGTGAATGGACGGTGCATGATACCACTAGCTCCCACCAGCACACTGTGAATGGACGGTGCAGGATACCACTAGCTCCCACCAGCACACTGTGAATGGACGGTGCATGATACCACTAGCTCCCACCAGCACACTGTGAATGGACGGTGCATGATACCACTAGCTCCCACCAGCACACTGTGAATGGACGGTGCATGATACCACTAGCTCCCACCAGCACACTGTGAATGGACGGTGCATGATACCACTAGCTCCCACCAGCACACTGTGAATGGACGGTGCATGATACCACTAGCTCCCACCAGCACACTGTGAATGGACGGTGCAGGATACCACTAGCTCCCACCAGCACACTGTGAATGGACGGTGCAGGATACCACTAGCTCCCACCAGCACACTGTGAATGGACGGTGCAGGATACCACTAGCTCCCACCAGCACACTGTGAATGGACGGTGCAGGATACCACTAGCTCCCACCAGCACACTGTGAATGGACGGTGCAGGATACCACTAGCTCCCACCAGCACACTGTGAATGGACGGTGCAGGATACCACTAGCTCCCACCAGCACACTGTGAATGGCATATTTATGCTGTTGTATACGTCCATATCCGCAGGATGATATTACCAACACTCGTGTTGTTTTCAGGAGATGGCTGACTACTTCATATATCAGCTTTAGTTATGTTGCTTATAAATCTTTCGGGCTTGTAGTCTTGAGGCATGTCCTCCTGGCCTGATCTGTTTTCACAGCTGCCGTGGTCTGAAAGAGGTCGGAAAGACTAGAAGTGATTCTGCAGAGCGGAGAGACAGGAGGTGTTTACGTCCCAAATGGCACCCTATTCCCTATATAGAGCACTACTTTAGACCAGGGCCCTATTCCCTATATAGAGCACTACTTTAGACCAGGGCCCTATTCCCTATATAGAGCACTACTTTAGACCAGGGCCCTATTCCCTATATAGTGCACTACTTTTGACTAGAGCCTCTAAGGTTTTAGACCAGGGCTCTGGTCTGAAGTAGTGCACTATATAGAGAATAAGGTGTCAGTTGGGACACAGCCAGGGAGTGAGCGAAAGAGGAATTTGACCTGCGTTCCTAGGGAGCTGTGGAGCAGGATCTGTGTTCGGTGGACAGCGGGTGCTGCTCCTATGGTCCACTGATCAAAGACAAGTCCTCCTCCTCTCCTCCTCTCATCCTTCCTCTCCTCCCTATTCCTCTTCCTCTCATCCTTCCTGTCCTCCTCTCCTCCTTCCTGTCTTCCTTTCTCTCTTCCCTATTCCTCCTCCTTCCTTTCCTCCCTATTCCTCCTCCCCTCCCCATTCCTCCTCCTTCCTTTCCTCCCTATTCCTCCTCCCCTCCCCATTCCTCCTCCTTCCTTTCCTCCCCATTCCTCCTCCTTCCTTTCCTCCCTATTCCTCCTCCCCTCCCCATTCCTCCTCCTTCCTTTCCTCCCTATTCCTCCTCCCCTCCCCATTCCTCCTCCTTCCTTTCCTCCCTATTCCTCCTCCCCTCCCCATTCCTCCTCCTTCCTTTCCTCCCTATTCCTCCTCCCCTCCCCATTCCTCCTCCTTCCTTTCCTCCCTATTCCTCCTCCCCTCCCCATTCCTCCTCGGCCCACCCTTCCTTCCATTCCTCTCTCTTTCATTAGATTAGATTAGGTGAAGTAGAAGAAGAGGATGATAGCAGTTGTGTCATGATGTGATGATTGTGAGACGCTGTAGCCTTACAAATTCAACAGTCACAAGACGGGGACTTCAAACAGGCCTATGGAACGTCAAAGGGAACCGTAGCCTACTGTTCAGATGGGATAAATGGAAACTGACATCTGGACACTGACTGTAGGTCTATAACCTCTCACAGAACCTTTATATTAACACCTGCGGAATTAAACATTTCTTGCAGTAAAATTGATCCACCAAATGTAGGCTACATTTTGACTTGGGAACAGGAGTGTAGAAATATGATTTCTTTCTTTCAGCATCTTGAGATAATGTGAATGTGTAGGTTAGATAGCCTACTTCTGTAGAGGAAAGTTCAAGGGAAAGAGGGGGATAGCTAGTCAGTAGTACAACTGAACGCATTCAACTGAAATGTGTCTACCTCATTTAACCCCTCTGAATCAGAGAGATGCTGTCTTCCTCATTTAACCCCTCTGAATCAGAGAGATGCTGTCTTCCTCATTTAACCCCTCTGAATCAGAGAGATGCTGTCTTCCTCATTTAACCCCTCTGAATCAGAGAGGTGCTGTCTTCCTCATTTAACCCCTCTGAATCAGAGAGGTGCTGTCTTCCTCATTTAACCCCTCTGAATCAGAGAGGTGCTGTCTTCCTCATTTAACCCCTCTGAATCAGAGAGGTGCTGTCTTCCTCATTTAACCCCTCTGAATCAGAGAGATGCTGTCTTCCTCATTTAACCCCTCTGAATCAGAGAGATGCTGTCTTCCTCATTTAACCCCTCTGAATCAGAGAGATGCTGTCTTCCTCATTTAACCCCTCTGAATCAAAGAGGTGTTGTCTTCCTCATTTAACCCCTCTGAATCAGAGAGATGCTGTCTTCCTCATTTAACCCCTCTGAATCAGAGAGGTGCTGTAATGGGGTGCGTGCTGGTGGCAGGGAAGTCAGGCGCAGGAGGGCGGTCAGGGGCAGGAGGGTAGTCAGGCACAGGAGGGAGGTCAGGCGCAGGAGGGTAGTCAGGCGCAGGAGGGAGGTCAGGCACAGGAGGGAGGGCAGGCGCAGGAGGGAGATCAGGCACAGGAGGGAGGTCAGGCGCAGGAGGGAGGTCAGGCGCAGGAGGTAGGTCAGGTGCAGGAGGGAAGTCAGGCACAGGAGGGAGGTCAGGCGCAGGAGGGAGGTCAGGCACAGGAGGGAGGTCAGGCGCAGGAGGTAGGTCAGGTGCAGGAGGGAGGTCAGGTGCAGGAGGTAGGTCAGGTGCAGGAGGTAGGTCAGGTGCAGGAGGTAGGTCAGGTGCAGGAGGGAGGTCAGGTGCAGGAGAACGAAATTGTTATAAACTCCGAAAACCAATATACAAAATAAAGGATGTGGGTAAAAACCTGTCGCACCACAACACCAATACATACAACGAACAAACCATAACACACTTGGCACCAATACATACAACGAACAAACCATAACACACTTGGCACCAATACATACAACGAACAAACCATAACACACTTGGCACCAATACATACAACGAACAAACCATAACACACTTGGCACCAATACATACAACGAACAAACCATAACACACTTGGCACCAATACATACAACGAACAAACCATAACACACTTGGCACCAATACATACAACGAACAAACCATAACACACTTGGCACCAATACATACAACGAACAAACCATAACACACTTGGCACCAATACATACAACGAACAAACCATAACACACTTGGCACCAATACATACAACGAACAAACCATAACACACTTGGCACCAATACATACAACGAACAAACCATAACACACTTGGCACCAATACATACAACGAACAAACCACAACACACTTGGCACCAATACATACAACGAACAAACCATAACACACTTGGCACCAATACATACAACGAACAAACCACAACACACTTGGCACCAATACATACAACGAACAAACCATAACACACTTGGCACCAATACATACAACGAACAAACCATAACACACTTGGCACCAATACATACAACGAACAAACCATAACACACTTGGCACCAATACATACACGACAAACCATAACACACTTGGCACCAATACATACAACGAACAAACCATAACACACTTGGCACCAATACATACAACGAACAAACCATAACACACTTGGCACCAATACATACAACGAACAAACCATAACACACTTGGCACCAATACATACAACGAACAAACCATAACACACTTGGCACCAATACATACAACGAACAAACCATAACACACTTGGCACCAATACATACAACGAACAAACCATAACACACTTGGCACCAATACATACAACGAACAAACCATAACACACTTGGCACCAATACATACAACGAACAAACCATAACACACTTGGCACCAATACATACAACGAACAAACCATAACACACTTGGCACCAATACATACAACGAACAAACCATAACACACTTGGCACCAATACATACAACGAACAAACCATAACACACTTGGCACCAATACATACAACGAACAAACCATAACACACTTGGCACCAATACATACAACGAACAAACCATAACACACTTGGCACCAATACATACAACGAACAAACCATAACACACTTGGCACCAATACATACAACGAACAAACCATAACACACTTGGCACCAATACATACAACGAACAACCAACACCTTGGCACCAATACATACAACGAACAAACCACAACACACTTGGCACCAATACATACAACGAACAAACCACAACACACTTGGCACCAATACATACAACGAACAAACCACAACACACTTGGCACCAATACATACAACGAACAAACCATAACACACTTGGCACCAATACATACAACGAACAAACCATAACACACTTGGCACCAATACATACAACGAACAAACCATAACACACTTGGCACCAATACATACAACGAACAAACCATAACACACTTGGCACCAATACATACAACCGAACAAACCATAACACACTTGGCACCAATACATACAACGAACAAACCAAACACACTGGCACCAATACATACAACGAACAAACCATAACACACTTGGCACCAAATACATACAACGAACAAACCATAACACACTTGGCACCAATACATACAACGAACAAACCATAACACACTTGGCACCAATACAATACAACGAACAAACCATAACACACTTGGCACCAATACATACACACGAACAAACCACAACACACTTGGCACCAATACATACAACGAACAAACCACAACAACTTGGCACCAATACATACAACGAACAAACCATAACACACTTGGCACCAATACATACAAACGAACAAAACCATAACACACTTGGCACCAATACATACAACGAAACAAACCATAACACACTTGGCACCAATACATACAACGAACAAACCATAACACACTTGGCACCAATACATACAACGAACAAACCATAACACACTTGGCACCAATACATACAACGAACAAACCATAACACACTTGCACCAATACATACAACGAACAAACCATAACACACTTGGCACCAATAACATACAACGAACAAACCATAACCACACTTGGGCACCAATACATACAACGAACCAAAACCATAACACAACTTGGCACCAAATACATACAACGAAAACAAACCATAACACACTTGGCACCAATACATACAACGAACAAACCACAACACACTTGGCACCAATACATACAACGAACAAACCACAACACACTTGGCACCAATACATGACAACGAAACAAACCATAACACACTTGGCACCAATACATACAACGAACAAACCATAACACACTGGCACCAATACATACAACGAACAAACCATAACACACTTGGCACCAATACATACAACGAACAAACCATAACACACTTGGCACCAATACATACAACGAACAAACCATAACACACTTGGCACCAATACATAACGAACAACCATAACACACTTGGCACCAATACATACAACGAACAAACCAAACACACTTGGCACCAATACATACAACGAACAAACCATAAACACACTTTGGCACCAATACATACAACGAACAAACCATAACACACTTGGCACCAATACATACAACGAACAAACCATAACACACTTGGCACCAATACATACAACGAACAAACCATAACACACTTGGCACCAATACATACAACGAACAAACCATAACACACTTGGCACCAATACATACAACGAACAAACCATAACACACTTGGCACCAATACATACAACGAACAAACCACAACACACTTGGCACCAATACATACAACGAAACAAACCATAACACACTTGGCACCAATACATACAACGAACAAACCATAACACACTTGGCACCAATACATACAACGAACAACCATAACACACTTGGCACCAATACATACAACGAACAAACCATAACACACTTGGCACCAATACATACAACGAACAAACCATAACACACTTGGCACCAATACATACAACGACAAACCATAACACACTTGGCACCAATACATACAACGAACAAACCATAACACACTTGGCACCAATACATACAACGAACAAACCATAACACACTTGGCACCAATACATACAACGAACAAACCATAACACACTTGGCACCAATACATACAACGAACAAACCAAACACACTTGGCACCAATACATACAACGAACAAACCATAACACACTTGGCACCAATACATACAACGAACAAACCATAACACACTTGGCACCAATACATACAACGAACAAACCATAACACACTTGGCACCAATACATACAACGAACAAACCATAACACACTTGGCACCAATACATACAACGAACAAACCATAACACACTTGGCACCAATACATACAACGAACAAACCATAACACACTTGGCACCAATACATACAACGAACAAACCATAACACACTTGGCACCAATACATACAACGAAACAAACCATAACACACTTGGCACCAATACATACAACGAACAAACCATAACACACTTGGCACCAATACATACAACGAACAAACCATAACACACTTGGCACCAATACATACAACGAACAAACCATAACACACTTGGCACCAATACATACAACGAACAAACCATAACACACTTGGCACCAATACATACAACGAACAAACCATAACACACTTGGCACCAATACATACAACGAACAAACCATAACACACTTGGCACCAATACATACAACGAACAAACCATAACACACTTGGCACCAATACATACAACGAACAAACCATAACACACTTGGCACCAATACATACAACGAACAAACCATAACACACTTGGCACCAATACATACAACGAACAAACCATAAACACACTTGGCACCAATACATACAACGAACAAACCATAACACACTTGGCACCAATACATACAACGAACAAACCATAACACACTTGGCACCAATACATACAACGAACAAACCATAACACACTTGGCACCAATACATACAACGAACAAACCATAACACACTTGGCACCAATACATACAACGAACAAACCATAACACACTTGGCACCAATACATACAACGAACAAAACCATAACACACTTGGCACCAATACATACAACGAACAAACCATAACACACTTGGCACCAATACATACAACGAACAAACCATAACACACTTGGCACCAATACATACAACGAACAAACCATAACACACTTGGCACCAATACATACAACGAACAACCATAACACACTTTGGCACCAATACATACAACGAACAAACCATAACACACTTGGCACCAATACATACAACGAACAAACCATAACACACTTGGCACCAATACATACAACGAACAAACCCATAACACACTTGGCACCAATACATACAACGAACAAACCATAACACACTTGGCACCAATACATACAACGAACAAACCATAACACACTTGGCACCAATACATACAACGAACAAACCATAACACACTTGGCACCAATACATACAACGAACAAACCATAACACACTTGGCACCAATACATACAACGAACAAACCATAACACACTTGGCACCAATACATACAACGAACAAACCATAACACACTTGGCACCAATACATACAACGAACAAACCATAACACACTTGGCACCAATACATACAACGAACAAACCATAACACACTTGGCACCAATACATACAACGAACAAACCATAACACACTTGGCACCAATACATACAACCGAACAAACCATAACACACTTGGCACCAATACATACAACGAACAAACCATAAACACACTTGGCACCAATACATACAACGAACAAACCATAACCACACTTGGCACCCAATACATACAACGAACAAACCATAACACACTTGGCACCAATGACATACAACGAAACAAACCATAACACACTTGGCACCAATACATACAACGAACAAACCATAACACACCTTGGCACCAATACATACAACGAACAAACCATAACACACTTAGCGAAACCATAACACATGGACCATACATACAACGAACAAACCATAACCACTTGGCACCAATACATACAACGAACAAACCATAACACACTTGGCACCAATACATACAACGAACAAACCATAACACACTTGGCACCATACAATACAACGAACAAACCATAACACACTTGGCACCAATACATACAACGAACAAACCATAACACACTTGGCACCAATACATACAACGAACAAACCATAACACACTTGGCACCAATACATACAACGAACAAACCATAACACACTTGGCACCAATACATACAACGAACAAACCATAACACACTTGGCACCAATACATACAACGAACAAACCATAACACACTTGGCACCAATACATACAACGAACAAACCATAACACACTTGGCACCAATACATACAACGAACAAACCATAACACACTTGGCACCAATACATACAACGAACAAACCATAACACACTTGGCACCAATACATACAACGAACAAACCATAACACACTTGGCACCAATACATACAACGAACAAACCATAACACACTTGGCACCAATACATACAACGAACAAACCATAACACACTTGGCACCAATACATACAACGAACAAACCATAACACACTTGGCACCAATACATACAACGAACAAACCATAACACACTTGGCACCAATACATACAACGAACAAACCATAACACACTTGGCACCAATACATACAACGAACAAACCATAACACACTGGCACCAATACATACAACGAACAAACCATAACACACTTGGCACCAATACATACAACGAACAAACCATAACACCACTTGGCACCAATACATACAACGAACAAACCATAACACACTTGGCACCAATACATACAACGAACAAACCATAACACACTTGGCACCAATACATACAACGAACAAAACCATAACACACTTGGCACCAATACATACAACGAACAAACCATAACACACTTGGCACCAATACATACAACGAACAAACCATAACACACTTGGCACCAATACATACAACGAACAAACCATAACACACTTGGCACCAATACATACAACGAACAAACCATAAACACACTTGGCACCAATACATACAACGAACAAACCATAACACACTTGGCACCAATACATACAACGAACAAACCATAACACACTTGGCACCAATACATACAACGAACAAACCACAACACACTTGGCACCCAATACATACAACGAACAAACCACAACACACTTGGCACCCAATACATACAACGAACAAACCATAACACACTTGGCACCAATACATACAACGAACAAACCATAACACACTTGGCACCAATACATACAACGAACAAACCATAACACACTTGGCACCAATACATACAACGAACAAACCATAACACACTTGGCACCAATACATACAACGAACAAACCATAACACACTTGGCACCAATACATACAACGAACACAAACCATAACACACTTGGCACCAATACATTACAACGAACAAACCATAACACACTTGGCACCAATACATACAACGAACAAACCATAACACACTTGGCACCAATACATACAACGAACAAACCATAACACACTTGGCACCAATACATACAACGAACAAACCCATACACACTTGGCACCAATACATACAACGAACAAACCATAACACACTTGGCACCAATACATACAACGAACAAACCATAACACACTTGGCACCAATACATACAACGAACAAACCATAACACACTTGGCACCAATACATACAACGAACAAACCATAACACACTTGGCACCAATACATACAACGAACAAACCATAACACACTTGGCACCAATACATACAACGAACAAACCATAACACACTTGGCACCAATACATACAACGAACAAACCATAACACACTTGGCACCAATACATACAACGAACAAACCATAACACACTTGGCACCAATACATACAACGAACAAACCATAACACACTTGGCACCAATACATACAACGAACAAACCATAACACACTTGGCACCAATACATACAACGAACAAACCATAACACACTTGGCACCAATACATACAACGAACAAACCATAACACACTTGGCACCAATACATACAACGAACAAACCATAACACACTTGGCACCAATACATACAACGAACAAACCATAACACACTTGGCACCAATACATACAACGAACAAACCATAACACACTTGGCACCAATACATACAACGAACAAACCATAACACACTTGGCACCAATACATACAACGAACAAACCATAACACACTTGGCACCAATACATACAACGAACAAACCATAACACACTTGGCACCAATACATACAACGAACAAACCATAACACACTTGGCACCAATACATACAACGAACAAACCATAACACACTTGGCACCAATACATACAACGAACAAACCATAACACACTTGGCACCAATACATACAACGAACAAACCATAACACACTTGGCACCAATACATACAACGAACAAACCATAACACACTTGGCACCAATACATACAACGAACAAACCATAACACACTTGGCACCAATACATACAACGAACAAACCATAACACACTTGGCACCAATACATACAACGAACAAACCATAACACACTTGGCACCAATACATACAACGAACAAACCATAACACACTTGGCACCAATACATACAACGAACAAACCATAACACACTTGGCACCAATACATACAACGAACAAACCATAACACACTTGGCACCAATACATACAACGAACAAACCATAACACACTTGGCACCAATACATACAACGAACAAACCATAACACACTTGGCACCAATACATACAACGAACAAACCATAACACACTTGGCACCAATACATACAACGAACAAACCATAACACACTTGGCACCAATACATACAACGAACAAACCATAACACACTTGGCACCAATACATACAACGAACAAACCATAACACACTTGGCACCAATACATACAACGAACAAACCATAACACACTTGGCACCAATACATACAACGAACAAACCATAACACACTTGGCACCAATACATACAACGAACAAACCATAACACACTTGGCACCAATACATACAACGAACAAACCATAACACACTTGGCACCAATACATACAACGAACAAACCATAACACACTTGGCACCAATACATACAACGAAACAAACCATAACACACTTGCACCAATACATACAACGAACAAACCATAACACACTTGGCACCAATACATACAACGAACAAACCATAACACACTTGGCACCAATACATACAACGAAACAAACCATAACACACTTGGCACCAATACATACAACGAACAAACCATAACACACTTGGCACCAATACATACAACGAACAAACCATAACACACTTGGCACCAATACATACAACGAACAAACCATAACACACTTGGCACCAATACATACAACGAACAAACCATAACACACTTGGCACCAATACATACAACGAACAAACCATAACACACTTGGCACCAATACATACAACGAACAAACCATAACACACTTGGCACCAATACATACAACGAACAAACCATAACACACTTGGCACCAATACATACAACGAACAAACCATAACACACTTGGCACCCAATACATACAACGAACAACCATAACACAACTTGGCACCAATACATACAACGAACAAACCATAACACACTTGGCACCAATACATACAACGAACAAACCATAACACACTTGGCCACCAATACATACAACGAACAAACCATAACACACTTGGCACCAATACATACAACGAACAAACCACAACACACTTGGCACCAATACATACAACGAACAAACCATAACACACTTGGCACCAATACATACAACGAACAAACCATAACACACTTGGCACCAATACATACAACGAACAAACCATAACACACTTGGCACCAATACATACAACGAACAAACCATAACACACTTGGCACCAATACATACAACGAACAAACCATAACACACTTGGCACCAATACATACAACGAACAAACCATAACACACTTGGCACCAATACATACAACGAACAAACCATAACACACTTGGCACCAATACATACAACGAACAAACCATAACACACTTGGCACCAATACATACAACGAACAAACCATAACATACAACGAACAAACCATAACACACTTGGCACAGTTGGCTCCCTTGCCTGTTCGGGCGGTGCTTGGCGGTCGTCGTCACCGGCCTACTAGCCGTCACCGATCCCTTTTTTCGTCTTCTGCTTGTTTTGTCTTATTAGTTGCACCTGTGTCTATTTGTGTTTGCCGGATGGACTTCCTTATTTAAAGCTAGTAGACCCGCCCTTGTTTTGTAAGGGATTATTCTTGTGTTACGTGTTGTTAGGTGTGTTCGTGCTCCGGACCTGGTACCCTGTGTTTTTTGAGTTGGTCCAAATTTTTCGCACCCTGTGTTTTGGGCATTGCTTTTGGTGCCATATTAAAGTGTACTTCTCCCTGTGGAACTCTCTGCTCTCTGCGCCTGATTCTTCCCTCACGCACCTGGTCTCCCGTGACAGGTAGAAGTCGTGACAGATCCGGGGCGCTGCCTTAATCGACATCACAGGTGCCATCTTTATTCAGTGTCATAAAAGCTGATAGTATTTCAACCACAGTTAGGGACCGTCTGTAAAGGTGCCATCTTTATTCAGCGTCATAAAAACGTATAGTATTTCAACCACAGTTAGGGACCGTCTGTAAAGGTGCCATCTTTATTCAGCGTCATAAAAACTGATAGTATTTCAACAACAGTTAGGGACCGTCTGTAAAGGTGCCATCTTTATCAGCGTCATTAATAAAGCTGATAGTATTTCAACCACAGTTAGGGACCGTCTGTAAAGGTGCCATCTTTATCAGCGTCATTAATAAAGCTGATAGTATTTCAACCACAGTTAGGGACCGTCTGTAAAGGTGCCATCTTTATTCAGCGTCATAAAAGCTGATAGTATTTCAACTACATAATATATACATCCAAGCAGAACTGAAACCTGATCAGAAACATGTTAGCTGGTTGTTTTCACAGCTTTCTATTTCATTACCACCGGTCAAACTGATTTCATTTGGAAACTTTACACAGAAAATCTTTCACTTAATATTTTAGGTAATGCATTTTCTCCCCGGTCCCTGAACGTCTTTACCCGATGTCAGCTAGACTGAAGCATTCATTCAATAACTTATTACATTATTCCGGTGAGCAATTGTTTCTTTAGTCTTCTAGGGCAACATATAATGACAGAAGAGAAGCTACATGTATCTAACTATTGACAAGTTGACTAACTAATAGCCTTTATAAGAAAGGATGAGCAGAAACCTCTCAACCTGGCTAAATAAAATCCCACCCCCTGTCAACACACCTGTCTCTGACAGGGGTCGGGTGTGGACCTTAGATTTTCACTTAATCACATATAGTCAGGCGGTTGCGGATGGGTTATTAGCAATTGCTGGGTGCAGGTGAACAAACAGCTGACCCACGGCACTAGTTCAGCTAATTCTGTTGACACACAGAGGAGTTAGTACTGGACTGAAAAGCTATTCAATGAACATTTTCCCAATGACCATGTGTTTTCAGTCCAAGTCAGGACTCGGCTTAATCTGTCTCCAGGAAACCAGCCCCTTAACGACTAAACATTCTCAGAGATGGTGTTTACAGAATGAGCAGTGGAATAGAATACAATCCAATACAATGGATTGGTTTCTAGGAAAACACGTGGCACAGTAAACATTTAGATGGCCAATGATTTTCTGTCTGGTTGCCCGTTATCTCTATATTTGGATCAGCAGGGATGCTAAGCCATAGCTAGTCTCCCCACTGTTTAATGGCAACCTGGTCTCAGAGCATTTCCTTTTATTCTGTACATAAATCCGAGATAATCCATTTAGTATGATATGTTACGTTTCGTATGGTATGTATTCATTTGTAGATGTTCATCATCCATTTCGTATGATATGTTACGAATTACAATTTGAGTATTTTATGATTTTGCACAAAACGTACAATATGTTACGATTTCCAATTGAATGTTAGCTAGGTGGCTAACATTAGCTAGGTGGCTAAACATTAGCTAGGCTAGGGTGTAGGGTTATGGTTGGGAGTTATGTTAAAGGGTTATGGTTAGGGTAAGGGTTAGCTAACATGCTAAGTAGCTAAAAAGTATTAAGTCGTTGCTAATTAGCTAAAATACTAATGTTGTCCATGATGAGATTCAAATGAACCTTTTGGCTGCTAGATGTATGCGTACCCCTCCACCCACCCTCCTTTTGTTTGTGCTTTTTACATAAGTGACCTTATTTTAAAATAATTAAAAATGTAATTTAACTAGGAAAGTCAGTTAAGAAGAAATTCTTATTTACAATGACAGCCTATCGGGGAACAGTGGGTTAACTGCCTTGTTCTGGGGGCAGAACAACATAATTTTACCATGTCAGCTCGGGGGTTCGATCCAGCAACCTTTCAGTTACTGGCCCAACGCTCTAACCACTAGGCTGCCTGCCTGCCCTTATTTAACCATACCAAAGGTAACGTATCATAGTAATTGGAGTGTCTTGGTTTTACATTTACTATGTTACGTCTAGTCTATGAGACCAGGCTGGTAATAGAAGCCAAAATGTAATTCAGATGCTGCTAGGGTCAACGCCACCCTTCCCTTATCAGAGCTGCCAAGGTCAGCGCCACCCTTCCCTTATCAGAGTTGCCAGGGTCAGCGCCACCCTTCCCTTATCAGAGCTGCCAGGGTCAACGCCACCCTTCCCTTATCAGAGCTGCCAGGGTCAGCGCCACCCTTCCCTTATCAGAGCTGCCAGGGTCAGCGCCACCCTTCCCTTATCAGAGCTGCCAGGGTCAGCGCCACCCTTCCCTTATCAGAGCTGCCAGGGTCAACGCCACCCTTCCCTTATCAGAGCTGCCAGGGTCAGCGCCACCCTTCCCTTATCAGAGCTGCCAGGGTCAGCGCCACCCTTCCCTTATCAGAGCTGCCAGGGTCAGCGCCACCCATCCCTTATCAGAGCTGCCAAGGTCAGCGCCACCCTTCCCTTATCAGAGTTGCCAGGGTCAACGCCACCCTTCCCTTATCAGAGCTGCCAGGGTCAACGCCACCCTTCCCTTATCAGAGCTGCCAGGGTCAGCGCCACCCTTCCCTTATCAGAGCTGCCAGGGTCAACGCCACCCTTCCCTTATCAGAGCTGCCAGGGTCAGCGCCACCCTTCCCTTATCAGAGCTGCCAGGGTCAGCGCCACCCTTCCCTTATCAGAGCTGCCAGGGTCAACGCCACCCTTCCCTTATCAGAGCTGCCAGGGTCAGCTCCACCCTTCCCTTATCAGAGCTGCCAGGGTCAGCGCCACCCTTCCCTTATCAGAGCTGCCAGGGTCAGCGCCACCCTTCCCTTATCAGAGCTGCCAGGGTCAGCGCCACCCATCCCTTATCAGAGCTGCCAGGGTCAGCGCCACCCATCCCTTATCAGAGCTGCCAAGGTCAGCGCCACCCTTCCCTTATCAGAGTTGCCAGGGTCAACGCCACCCTTCCTTTATCAGAGCTGCCAGGGTCAGCGCCACCCTTCCCTTATCAGAGCTGCCAGGGTCAGCGCCACCCTTCCCTTATCAGAGCTGCCAGGGTCAGCGCCACCCTTCCCTTATCAGAGCTGCCAGGGTCAACGCCACCCTTCCCTTATCAGAGCTGCCAGGGTCAACGCCACCCTTCCCTTATCAGAGCTGCCAGGGTCAGCTCCACCGTTCCCTTATCGGAGCTGCCAGGGTCAGCGCCACCCTTCCCTTATCAGAGCTGCCAGGGTCAGCGCCACCCTTCCCTTATCAGAGCTGCCAGGGTCAACGCCACCCTTCCCTTATCAGAGCTGCCAGGGTGAACGCCACCCTTCCCTTATCAGAGCTGCCAGGGTCAGCGCCACCCTTCCCTTATCAGAGCTGCCAGGGTCAACGCCACCCTTCCCTTATCAGAGCTGCCAGGGTCAGCTCCACCGTTCCCTTATCAGAGCTGCCAGGGTCAGCGCCACCCTTCCCTTATCAGAGCTGCCAGGGTCAGCGCCACCCTTCCCTTATCAGAGCTGCCAGGGTCAGCGCCACCCTTCCCTTATCAGAGCTGCCAGGGTCAGCGCCACCCTTTCCCTTATCTGAGCTGCCAGGGTCAGCGCCACCCTTCCCTTATCAGAGCTGCCAGGGTCAGCGCCACCCTTCCCTTATCAGAGCTGCCAGGGTCAACGCCACCCTTCCCTTATCAGAGCTGCCAGGGTCAACGCCACCCTTCCCTTATCAGAGCTGCCAGGGTCAGCGCCACCCTTCCCTTATCAGAGCTGCCAGGGTCAACGCCACCCTTCCCTTATCAGAGCTGCCAGGGTCAGCTCCACCCTTCCCTTATCAGAGCTGCCAGGGTCAGCGCCACCCTTCCCTTATCAGAGCTGCCAGGGTCAGCGCCACCCTTCCCTTATCAGAGCTGCCAGGGTCAGCGCCACCCTTCCCTTATCAGAGCTGCCAGGGTCAGCGCCACCCTTCCCTTATCAGAGCTGCCAGGGTCAGCGCCACCCTTCCCTTATCAGAGCTGCCAGGGTCAGCGCCACCCTTCCCTTATCAGAGCTGCCAGGGTCAACGCCACCCTTCCCTTATCAGAGCTGCCAGGGTGAACGCCACCCTTCCCTTATCAGAGCTGCCAGGGTCAGCGCCACCCTTCCCTTATCAGAGCTGCCAGGGTCAACGCCACCCTTCCCTTATCAGAGCTGCCAGGGTCAACGCCACCCTTCCCTTATCAGAGCTGCCAGGGTCAGCTCCACCGTTCCCTTATCGGAGCTGCCAGGGTCAGCGCCACCCTTCCCTTATCAGAGCTGCCAGGGTCAGCGCCACCCTTCCCTTATCAGCGCTGCCAGGGTCAGCGCCACCCTTCCCTTATCAGAGCTGCCAGGGTCAACGCCACCCTTCCCTTATCAGAGCTGCCAGGGTCAGCGCCACCCTTCCCTTATCAGAGCTGCCAGGGTCAGCTCCACCCTTCCCTTATCAGAGCTGCCAGGGTCAGCGCCACCCTTCCCTTATCAGAGCTGCCAGGGTCAGCGCCACCCTTCCCTTATCAGAGCTGCCAGGGTCAGCGCCACCCATCCCTTATCAGAGCTGCCAGGGTCAGCACCACCCATCCCTTATCAGAGCTGCCAAGGTCAGCGCCACCCTTCCCTTATCAGAGTTGCCAGGGTCAACGCCACCCTTCCTTTATCAGAGCTGCCAGGGTCAGCGCCACCCTTCCCTTATCTGAGCTGCCAGGGTCAACGCCACCCTTCCCTTATCAGAGCTGCCAGGGTCAGCGCCACCCTTCCCTTATCAGAGCTGCCAGGGTCAGCGCCACCCTTCCCTTATCAGAGCTGCCAGGGTCAACGCCACCCTTCCCTTATCAGAGCTGCCAGGGTCAGCTCCACCCTTCCCTTATCAGAGCTGCCAGGGTCAGCGCCACCCTTCCCTTATCAGAGCTGCCAGGGTCAGCGCCACCCTTCCCTTATCAGAGCTGCCAGGGTCAGCGCCACCCTTCCCTTATCAGAGCTGCCAGGGTCAGCGCCACCCTTCCCTTATCAGAGCTGCCAGGGTCAGCGCCACCCTTCCCTTATCAGAGCTGCCAGGGTCAGCGCCACCCTTCCCTTATCAGAGCTGCCAGGGTCAGCGCCACCCTTCCCTTATCAGAGCTGCCAGGGTCAGCGCCACCCTTCCCTTATCAGAGCTGCCAGGGTCAGCGCCACCCTTCCCTTATCAGAGCTGCCAGGGTCAGCGCCACCCTTCCCTTATCAGAGCTGCCAGGGTCAGCGCCACCCTTCCCTTATCAGAGCTGCCAGGGTCAACGCCACCCTTCCCTTATCAGAGCTGCCAGGGTGAACGCCACCCTTCCCTTATCAGAGCTGCCAGGGTCAGCGCCACCCTTCCCTTATCAGAGCTGCCAGGGTCAACGCCACCCTTCCCTTATCAGAGCTGCCAGGGTCAACGCCACCCTTCCCTTATCAGAGCTGCCAGGGTCAGCTCCACCGTTCCCTTATCAGAGCTGCCAGGGTCAGCACCACCCTTCCCTTATCAGAGCTGCCAGGGTCAGCGCCACCCTTCCCTTATCAGAGCTGCCAGGGTCAGCGCCACCCTTCCCTTATCAGAGCTGCCAGGGTCAGCGCCACCCTTTCCCTTATCTGAGCTGCCAGGGTCAGCGCCACCCTTCCCTTATCAGAGCTGCCAGGGTCAGCGCCACCCTTCCCTTATCAGAGCTGCCAGGGTCAACGCCACCCTTCCCTTATCAGAGCTGCCAGGGTCAACGCCACCCTTCCCTTATCAGAGCTGCCAGGGTCAGCGCCACCCTTCCCTTATCAGAGCTGCCAGGGTCAACGCCACCCTTCCCTTATCAGAGCTGCCAGGGTCAGCTCCACCCTTCCCTTATCAGAGCTGCCAGGGTCAGCGCCACCCTTCCCTTATCAGAGCTGCCAGGGTCAGCGCCACCCTTCCCTTATCAGAGCTGCCAGGGTGAACGCCACCCTTCCCTTATCAGAGCTGCCAGGGTCAGCGCCACCCTTCCCTTATCAGAGCTGCCAGGGTCAACGCCACCCTTCCCTTATCAGAGCTGCCAGGGTCAACGCCACCCTTCCCTTATCAGAGCTGCCAGGGTCAGCTCCACCGTTCCCTTATCGGAGCTGCCAGGGTCAGCGCCACCCTTCCCTTATCAGAGCTGCCAGGGTCAGCGCCACCCTTCCCTTATCAGAGCTGCCAGGGTCAGCGCCACCCTTCCCTTATCAGAGCTGCCAGGGTCAGCGCCACCCTTTCCCTTATCTGAGCTGCCAGGGTCAGCGCCACCCTTCCCTTATCAGAGCTGCCAGGGTCAGCGCCACCCTTCCCTTATCAGAGCTGCCAGGGTCAGCGCCACCCTTCCCTTATCAGAGCTGCCAGGGTCAACGCCACCCTTCCCTTATCAGAGCTGCCAGGGTCAGCTCCACCCTTCCCTTATCAGAGCTGCCAGGGTCAGCGCCACCCTTCCCTTATCAGAGCTGCCAGGGTCAGCGCCACCCTTCCCTTATCAGAGCTGCCAGGGTCAACGCCACCCTTCCCTTATCAGAGCTGCCAGGGTCAGCGCCACCCTTCCCTTATCAGAGCTGCCAGGGTCAACGCCACCCTTCCCTTATCAGAGCTGCCAAATGGGGCTTAATTGTCAGCTCCTGGGTCGGATTGAGGGTAATTTGTAGTTCTGCACACATTTGAAATGTACATGATGTTGTGTTACTACTGATGGGACATTGAACCAAACGTAGGGGGAGGTAATATTGATTGCAACAGGCTCAATTCTGAATGGGTTTTGAATGATGAATCAATGCCGAATGTGATGGTTACAAAATGGGTCATTTTCCACACAATCCTTCATGGATTGTTGAAGTGCATAAATGGAAATAGTTTTAGGACTGTTTAGCTCCAGGCTCCAGCCTATCGGCAGACGGCAGTGACATCAGTGGCTCAGTGACATCAGTGGACAGACAGTCCTAATGGCTATATAGAGGGTGGGGGGTGGAATAGTTTGCAGCCCTAATGGCTATATAGGGGAGGGGGGTGGGGGGGGTGGAATAGTTTGCAGCCCTAATGGCTATATAGGGGGGTGGGGGGGGGGGGGGGGTGGAATAGTTTGCAGCCCTAATGGCTATATAGGGGGGGGGGGGGGGTGGAATAGTTTGCAGCCCTAATGGCTATATAGGGTGGGGTGGGGGGTGGGGGGTGGAATAGTTTGCAGCCCTAATGGCTATATAGGGGGGTGGGGGGGGGGGTGGAATAGTTTGCAGCCCTAATGGCTATATAGGGCACACACTGGGTCTAACAATCATCAAGATTCAAATTGATTGACACAATTAAAACCCTTGGTCCTCTCTAAGCACAAAAATATATTGATGTTAATCGTACAAATAGAGTTCTTCTTGACCATTGAAAACAATGAATATCATTTAAAGGGCATCTGACCAGCAGTATCTTTTAGGCGACGTTGATTTGCTGCCTATCCTGTGACCGTTAGACCATGAGGCTTGCCGTTGCAGCGGCACGGTCTTATCTGCAACACGGTCTTGTCAGCGACACGGTCTTGGCTAGGACACGGTCTTGTCTGCGACACGGTCTTGGCTGCGACACGGTCTTGTCTGCGACACGGTCTTGTCTGCGACACGGTCTTGTCTGCGACACGGTCTTGGCTGTGACACGGTCTTGTCTGCGACACGGTCTTGGCTGTGACACGGTCTTGTCTGCGACACGGTCTTGGCTGTGACACGGTCTTGTCTGCGACACGGTCTTGGCTGCGATGAAGCAGGTTGTTGACGGAGAACGACAGTCAGGGGGAGCAGCCATCGCCGTCAACCGAAAGGTTGCAAGTTCAAACCCCCGAGCTGACAAGGTACAAATCTGTTGTTCTGCCCCTGAACAGGCAGTTAACCCACTGTTCCTAGACCAGTTAACCCACTGTTCCAAGACCAGCTAACCCTCTGTTCCTAGACCAGTTAACCCTCTGTTCCTAGACCAGTTAACCCTCTGTTCCTAGACCAGTTAACCCTCTGTTCCTAGACCAGTTAACCCTCTGTTCCTAGACCAGTTAACCCTCTGTTCCTAGGCCCTCATCGAATATAAGAAATCGCCATCCATCTATATAGTGCACTACATTAGACCAGAACCCTACTCCCTATATAATGCACTACATTAGACCAGGGCCCTATTCCCTACATAGTGCACTACTTTAGACCAGAACCCTACTCCCTATATAGTGCACTACTTTAGACTAGAGCCCTATTCCCTATATAGTGCACTACATTAGACCAGAACCCTACTCCCTATATAGTGCACTACTTTAGACTAGAGCCCTATTCCCTATATAGAGCACTACATTAGACCAGAACCCTACTCCCTATATAGAGCACTACTTTAGACTAGAGCCCTATTCCCTATATAGTGCACTACTTTAGACTAGAGCCCTACTCCCTATATAGTGCACTACTTTAGACTAGAGCCCTATTCCCTATATAGAGCACTACTTTAGACTAGAGCCCTATTCCCTATATAGAGCACTACATTAGACTAGAGCCCTATTCCCTATATAGAGCACTACATTAGACCAGAACCCTACTCCCTATATAGAGCACTACATTAGACCAGAACCCTACTCCCTATATAGTGCACTACTTTAGACTAGAGCCCTATTCCCTATATAGTGCACTACTTTAGACCAGAGCCCTATTCCCTATATAGTGCACTACTTTAGACTAGAGCCCTATTCCCTATATAGTGCACTACATTAGACCAGAACCCTACTCCCTATATAGTGCACTACTTTAGACTAGAGCCCTATTCCCTATATAGAGCACTACTTTAGACTAGAGCCCTATTCCCTATATAGTGCACTACTTTAGACTAGAGCCCTATTCCCTATATAGAGCACTACTTTAGACTAGAGCCCTATTCCCTATATAGTGCACTACTTTAGACCAGGGCCCCTATTCCCTATATAGTGCACTACTTTAGACTAG
The DNA here is from genome assembly GCF_002021735.2 of Oncorhynchus kisutch. NCBI lineage: Eukaryota > Metazoa > Chordata > Actinopteri > Salmoniformes > Salmonidae > Oncorhynchus > Oncorhynchus kisutch. The sequence continues at coordinate 12,243,658 of NW_022261979.1, forward strand.
AGCCCTATTCCCTATATAGTGCACTACTTTAGACTAGAGCCCTATTCCCTATATAGTGCACTACATTAGACCAGAACCCTACTCCCTATATAGTGCACTACTTTAGACTAGAGCCCTATTCCCTATATAGAGCACTACATTAGACCAGAACCCTACTCCCTATATAGTGCCCTACTTTAGACTAGAGCCCTATTCCCTATATAGAGCACTACATTAGACCAGAACCCTACTCCCTATATAGTGCACTACTTTAGACTAGAGCCCTATTCCCTATATAGAGCACTACATTAGACCAGAACCCTACTCCCTATATAGAGCACTACTTTAGACTAGAGCCCTATTCCCTATATAGTGCACTACTTTAGACTAGAGCCCTACTCCCTATATAGTGCACTACTTTAGACTAGAGCCCTATTCCCTATATAGAGCACTACTTTAGACTAGAGCCCTATTCCCTATATAGAGCACTACATTCGACTAGAGCCCTATTCCCTATATAGAGCACTACATTAGACCAGAACCCTACTCCCTATATAGAGCACTACATTAGACCAGAACCCTACTCCCTATATAGTGCACTACTTTAGACTAGAGCCCTATTCCCTATATAGAGCACTACATTAGACTAGAGCCCTATTCCCTATATAGAGCACTACATTAGACCAGAACCCTACTCCCTATATAGTGCACTACTTTAGACCAGGGCCCTATTCCCTATATAGAGCACTACATTAGACCAGAACCCTACTCCCTATATAGTGCACTACATTAGACCAGAACCCTACTCCCTATATAGTGCACTACATTAGACCAGAACCCTACTCCCTATATAGTGCACTACTTTAGACTAGAGCCCTATTCCCTATATAGAGCACTACATTAGACCAGAACCCTACTCCCTATATAGTGCACTACTTTAGACTAGAGCCCTATTCCCTATATAGAGCACTACATTAGACCAGAACCCTACTCCCTATATAGTGCACTACTTTAGACTAGAGCCCTATTCCCTATATAGTGCACTACATTAGACCAGAACCCTACTCCCTATATAATGCACTACATTAGACCAGGGCCCTATTCCCTACATAGTGCACTACTTTAGACCAGAACCCTACTCCCTATATAGTGCACTACATTAGACCAGGGCCCTATTCCCTACATAGTGCACTACTTTAGACCAGAACCCTACTCCCTATATAGTGCACTACATTAGACCATTGAAATACAGTCTGAATGTGTCTGTTGAAATACAGTCTGAATGTGTCTGTTGAAATACAGTCTGAATGTGTCTGTTGAAATACAGTCTGAATGTGCCTTGTAATTACAGTCTGAATGTGTCTGTTGAATTACAGTCTGAATGTGTCTGTTGAAATACAGTCTGAATGTGTCTGTTGAAATACAGTCTAAATGTGTCTGTTGAATTATAGTCTGAATGTGTCTTAAAGTGACAAGGCAACAGAGGAAGACTCCCGACCCCGACCCCATATCCATAAACCCTCTCCATATTTATGTGATGGATTATCCATTTCTGTATTCTAGGGAAGGAGAAGTCACCTCACTCAGAGTGGCAGGCAGCCATTAAACCCGAGAGAGAGAGAGAGAGAGAGAGAAACAGAGAGAGAGAGAGAGACAGAGAGAGAGACAGAGAGAGAGATACAGAGAGCGAGAGAGAGAGAGAGAGAGAGAGAAAGGAGAGAGAGAGAGAGAGAAACAGAGAGAGAGAGAAACAGAGAGAGAGAGAGAGAGAGAGACAGACAGAGAGAGATATACAGAGAGCGAGAGAGAGAGAGAGAGAGAGAGAGAGAGAGAGAGAGAAAGGAGAGAGAGAGAGAGATGATAGAGAGAGAGAGACAGAGAGAGAGAGAAACAGAGAGAGAGAGAGACAGAGAGAGAAACAGAGAGAGAGAGAGAGAGAGACAGACAGAGAGAGATACAGAGAGATAGAGAAACAGAGAGAGAGAGAAAGACAGACAGAGAGAGAGATACAGAGAGAGAGAGAGAGAAAGGAGAGAGAGAGAGAAACAGAGAGAGAGAGAGAGACAGAGAGAGAGAGAAACAGAGAGAAAGAGAGAGACAGACAGAGAGAGAGATACAGAGAGAGAGAGGGAGAGAGAGAGAGAGAGAGAGAGAGAGAGATTTAACAATATTTTCAAAGCTGTGAAATGTATTCTGTTGAAAAGCTGTGTCACAACAAACAACCAACCACAACTTTTTGAGGAAACGTACACATCTGTTGTTTGTTTGTTTATCTGTCATTACATATATGGTCAATATAGTGCCCTACACAGACAATATAGTGCCCTACACAGACAATATAGTGCCCTACACAGACAATATAGTGCCCTACACAGACAATATAGTGCCCTACACAGACAATATAGTGCCCTACACAGACAATATAGTGCCCTACACAGACAATATAGTGCCCTACACAGACAATATAGTGCCCTACACAGACAATATAGTGCCCTACACAGACAATATAGTGCCCTACACAGACAATATAGTGCCCTACACAGACAATATAGTGCCCTACACAGACAATATAGTGCCCTACACAGACAATATATTGCCCTACACAGACAATATAGTGCCATACACAGACAATATAGTGCTCTACACAGACAATATAGTGCCCTACACAGACAATATAGTGCCCTACACAGGGAATATAGTGCCCTACACAGACAATATAGTGCCCTACACAGACAATATAGTGCCCTACAGAGGGATTATAGTGCCCTACATGAGGAATAGGGTACACTACATAGGGAATATAGTGCCCTATATGAGGAATAGGGTACACTACATAGGGAATATAGTGCCCTACATAGGGAATATAGTGCCCTACATAGGGAATATAGTGCCCTACATAGGGAATATAGTGCCCTACATAGGGAATATAGTGCACTACATAGGGAATATAGTGCCCTACACAGGGAATAAAAAACTATCGCCCCAAATCTAATCTTCCATTCCTCTCAAAATATTTTGAAAAAGCTGTTGCCCAGCAACTCACTGCCTTCCTGAAGACTAACAATATATACGAAATGCTTCAGTCTGGTTTTAGACCCCATCATAGCACTGAGACAGCACTTGTGAAGGTGGAAAATTACCTTTTAATGGCGTCAGACCTTAGGCTCTGCATCTGTCCTTGCGCTCCTAGACCTTAGTGCTGCTTTTGATACCATCGATCACCACATTCTTTTGGAGAGATTGGAAACCCAAATTGGTCTACACGGACATGTTCTGGCCTGGTTTAGATCTTATCTGTCGGAAAGATATCAGTTTGTCTCTGTGGATGGTTTGTCTTCTGACAAATCAACTGTAAACTCCGGTGTTGCTCAAGGTTCCGTTTTAGGACCACTATTGTTTTCACTATATATTTTACCTCTTGGTGATGTCATTCGGAAACATAATGTTAACTTTCACTGCAATGCGGACGACACACAGCTGTACATTTCAATGAAACATGGTGAAGCCCCAAAATTGCCCTCCCTGGAAGCCTGTGTTTCAGACATAAAGAAGTGGATGGCTGCAAACTTTCTACTTTTAAATTCGGACAAAACAGAGATGCTCTCTCTGAAACAAAGAGATCTTCTGTTGGATCTGACAATTCATCTTGATAGGACAGCTTTTTACCATCCACGTAACATTGCAAAAAAATCTGAAACTTTCTGTCCAAAAAAGATGCAGAAAAATTCATTCATGGTTTTGTCACTTCTAGGTTAGACTACTGCAATGCTTATCCGGCTACCCGGATAAAGCACTAAATAAACTTCAGTTAGTGCTAAACATGGCAGCTAGAATCTTGACTAGAACCCCAAAATGTGATCATATTACTCCAGTGCTAGCCTCCCTACACTGGCTTCCTGTCAAAGCAAGGGCAGATTTCAAGGTTTTACTGCTAACCTACAAAGCATTACATGGGCTTGCTCCTACCTATCTCTCTGATTTGGTCCTGCCGTACATACCTACATGTACGCCACGGTCACAAGAAGCAGGCCTTCTAATTGTACCTAGAATTTCTAAGCAAACAGCTGGAGGCAGGGCTTTTCTCCCATAGAGCTCAATTTTTATGGAATGGTCTGCCTACCCATGCCCTTTCTAGGGAGTTTTTCCTAGTCACTGTGCTTCTACACCTGCATTGCTTGCTGTTTGGGGTTTTAGGCTGGGTTTCTGTACAGCACTTTGAAATATCGGCTGATGTAAGAAGGGCTTTATAAATACATTTGATTTGATTTTGATTTGATGTGAGAGACGCAGACTCTGTCACGAACATATAAGTCTTTACTGAAGACTCATCTCTTCAGTAGGTCCTATGATTGAGTGTAGTCTGGCCCAGGGGTGTGAAGGCGAACGGAAAGGCTGTTCTTCAACTGTTCTGGCTGCAGCTATGGAACCCTGACCTGTTCACCGGACGTGCTACCTGTCCCAGACCTGCTGTTTTCAACTCTCTCTCTCTCTCTACCGCACCTGTTGTCTCTAACTCCGAATGATCAGCTATGAAAAGCCAACTGACATTTACTCCTGAGGTGCTGACCTGTTGCACCCTCGACAACCACTGTGATGATTATTACATCTTGGTCATGTTCTGTTATAATCTCCACCCGGCACAGCCAGAAGAGGACTGGCCATCCCTCATAGCCTGGTTCCTCTCTAGGTTTCTTCCTAGGTTCTGGCCTTTCTAGGGAGTTTTTCCTAGCCACCGTGCTTCTACACCTGCATTGCTTGCTGTTTGGGGTTTTAGGCTGGGTTTCTGTACAGCACTTTGAGATATCAGCTGATGTAAAAAGGGAATATAGTGACCTACATAGGGACTATAGTGCCCTACATAGGGAATATGGTGACCTACATAGGGACTATAGTGACCTACATAGGGAATATAGTGCACTACATAGGGAATATAGTGCACTACATAGGGAATATAGTGCCCTACATAGGGAATATAGTGCCCTACATAGGGAATATAGTGCCCTACATAGGGACTATAGTGACCTACATAGGGAATATAGTGCCCTACATGGGGACTATAGTGCCCTACATTGGGAATATGGTGACCTACATAGAGAATATAGTGCACAATATAGGGAATAGGGTACACTACATAGGGAATAGCGTATACTACATAGGGAATAGGGTACACTACATAGGGAATAGGGTACACTACATAGGGAATATAGCGCACAACATAGGGAATAGGGTACACTACAACGGGAATAGGGTACACTACATAGGGAATAGGGTACACTACATAGGGAATAGGGTACACTATATAGGGAATAAGGTACACTACACAGGGAATAGGGTACACTGCATAGGGAATAGGGTACACAACATAGGGAATAGGGTACACTACATAGGGAATATAGCGCACAACATAGGGAATATAGTGCACACTACATAGGGAATAAGGTACACT